>NC_057807.1:625662138-625761729 GCF_018294505.1 Triticum aestivum
AGAAAAAGAAAGAAGAGAAAATAATGATATCGAGCCTTATGGCTTGTTATTGCTTACCGGGAGTTGGTGCTGCACAAAGTGTCAGATAGCGCATACAAGAAAAAGATGTAATGCATGGAATTGACAAGATGTGCGGAGCACATGAGCTTTACTTATGCACGGGATCTGCGCCCGGCTTTGTACAAAGGATTACATGCAACATCGGCAAGACTTGTACAAAAGGTGGTTGCCGGAACGGGTTCCGGCAACCGCGCCCTATGGGTAAAACTTACGAAGATGCTCAATGTTCCAGGAGTTGCTCACTGGAATGCCATCTTCGGTCTCAAGGCGGACAGCGCCGGGCCTAGTGACTCGTTTCACCCGATAAGGGCCTTCCCACTTCGGTGTCAACTTGTTGGAATTCTTGGCGGACTGAACGCGTCGAAGAACAAGGTCGCCTTCCTCGAAGCTTCTGGCACTAACTTTGCGGCTATGGTAGCGGCGCAAAGCTTGCTGGTATCGAGCAGCTCGTACCGCAGCCTGAAGACGATCTTCCTCAAGGAGCAGCGCGTCATCTTGTCGCAGCTGCTCTTGCTCAAGCTCATCATAAGAGAGCACTCGAGATGACCCGTATACGAGTTCCGTGGGGAGAACTGCCACTGCTCCATAGACTAGAGCGAAAGGTGTCTGTCCAGTGGCTCGATTTGGCGTCGTTCTGATCGACCAAAGAGCCACCGGCAGCTCCTCGATCCAGTTTCTTCCGCACCTGTGCAGCCTGTCGAAAGTCCTGGTCTTGAGCCCGCGCAGCACTTCAGCATTTGCCCTCTCCGCTTGACCGTTGCTTCTCGGATGACCAACATAAGCGAAGCAGACCTTGGCGCCAAGGTCATGGACGTACTGCATGAAGGTGCGGCTCGTGAATTGCGTGCCGTTGTCGGTGATGATCCTGTTAAGGATCCCGAAACGGCAAACAATCGACCTGAAGAACTTGACTGCTGACAGTGCTGTCACCTTCCTCACTGGTTCCACTTCCGGCCACTTTGTGAACTTGTCGACTGCAACGTATAAGTACTCAAAGCCCCCGACAGCTCGGGGGAAGGGGCCGAGGATATCGAGCCCCCAGACTGAAAATGGCCAGGATAAAGGGATCGTCTGGAGAGCTTGAGCTGGCTGGTGTATCTGCTTGGAATGGAACTGGCATGCTTCACACTTGGTTACTTGTGCAGTTGCATCCTGGAGGGCTGTCGGCCAAAAGAAACCTTGCCGGAAAGCTTTGCCGGCAAGTGCTCTTGCACCAATGTGGTGACCACATATGCCTCCATGTATCTCTGCCAACAGCTTTTGTCCGTCTTCTCGGCAAATACACTTCAATTTCACACCATTTAGTCTCCTTCTGTACAGTATGTTGTCGACAAACTGGTACATACTTGACTGCCGGGCTACTTTTTCCGCTGCTTCTTGCTCTTCGGGAAGTTCTCCCGTCTGGAGGAAACGGACAATCTGCTGTGCCCATGCTGGAGCTTGTGGCTCGATAACAAGGACTAAAGGCACATCTGCTGCTGCGGGGACATCCGCTTCTACGGCAAGAACCTGCGGCTCAGCCGGAGCTTGATGTCCCCCGACAAGCTTGCCGGAGTGAAACTTGTCGAGAGCGTCTGCTTCGACAGAACAAGCACTGAGACTTGCCGTAGCAAACTGCTCCTCAGCATCTTTAGCGTTGATTTTGGGGACCTTCTTGGCGGCGGCTTCGGGAAGCTCTGCCGGAAAGTAGTCACCGGAAATCAACTTTCTCTTCTTGCTCTGTCCAGTTGATGGTGTCACGGATGGTTGAGTCAGCTTGAGCACAAAGATCCCTGGTTCCACAGGTAACTTAAGTGCGGCGCACTTTTACAGGCCGTCAGCAATGTCATTCTGAGCTCTTGGAACATGTTCCATCTGTAGGCCGTCAAAGTGCTCTTCTGACTTTCTCACTTCATCAACATAAGCTTCCATCAATGGACTCTGATAATCCTTGTTCACTTGGCGGACGACAAGTTGTGAGTCACCCCTGACAATGAGCTTCTTGATCCCAAGGTCTGCTGCGATCCTGAGACCGGCAAGCAAACCTTCATACTCTGCAGTATTGTTTGTTGCTTGCTCCTTGGGAAAGTGCATCTGGACTACGTACTTGAGGTGCTCTCCGGTGGGCGCGACAAGCAGCACGCCCGCACCGGTGCCTTGTAGCGAGAAGGCACCATCAAAATACATCAGCCACTCTTTGCTTGCCTCCTTGACGGGGATGCTTGTCTCTGGAATCTCCTCATCTGGTGTTGGCGTCCACTCTGCTATGAACTCTGCCAATGCTCTGCTTTGGATAGTTGAAGTGCTTTCAAACTTGAGGCCAAAGCTTGACAGTTCCAGTGCCCACTTGACAATCCTGCCTGTTGCTTCTGGATTTTGCAGTATCCTCTTCAACGGAAAGCGAGTGACAATTGTGATCTCATGTGCTTGGAAGTAATGGCACAGCTTTCTCGAGGCCATGAGAAGGCCGAAAAGCAACTTCTGCACACCAGAGTACCTTGACCTAGCCCCCAGCAAAAGGGAACTGACAAAGTAAACTGGGCGATGCACCATTCTCTTCTGCACCTCCTTATGTGTCTGCGCAGATCCATCTTTGTCGGGACCGAAGCTTGCCGGACTAGAGCTTGTCGGACCAGAGCTTGTCGGTGAAGCCCCCTGCTTGTCGCTGGATGCATCTGCCGTGGTTGCTGGCTCATCATCTGCCTCCCTCTCCGCCACTAACGCATCACTAACCACTTGATTGGTTGCCGCTATATACAGCAGCAACTTCTCTTGTGGCCTAGGTGCGACAAGCGTTGGAGCGGAGGATAGGTATCTCTTCAAGTCCTGCAGCGCAGCCTCCGCTTCCGGAGTCCATTTCATTGGACCTGCCTTCTTCAAAATTTTCAAGAATGGCAGGGCGCGCTCAGCAGATCTAGAGATAAACCTGCTGAGAGCAGCCACGCAACCGGCAAGTCTTCGTACATCCTTGACGCGCTTTGGTGCTTCAATCTACTCAATGGCCTTGATCTTGTCGGGATTTGCTTCAATTCCCCTCTGAGACACGAAGAACCCGAGAAGCTTGCCGGAAGGGACTCCAAACACGCACTTCTCGGAGTTCAGCTTGAGGTTGATCTTGCGCAGATTCGCAAAGGTTTCATCTAAATCTTGAATCAGGGTTGCCCTGTCCTTGCTCTTGACCACTATGTCATCCATGTAAGCTTCCACATTTCTGTGCATTTGTGGCTCAAAAGCATGATGGACTACCCTTGCAAATGTCGAACCAGCATTCTTCAAACCGAAAGACATCCGTACGAAACAGTACATGCCACACGAGGTGATGAATGCGGTTTTCTCCTCATCTTCTTCTGCCATGAAGATCTGATGGTATCCTGAGTATGCATCAAGAAACGAAAGCAGATCACATCCGGCCGTGGAGTCAACAATCTGGTCAATGCATGGCAAAGGAAACGGGTCTTTGGGACAAGCTTTATTGACATCGGTAAAGTCAATACAAAGTCTCCATTTCCCGTTAGCCTTGCGCACGACAACAGGATTGGCCGACCACGTGGGATGGAGCACACCTCTGACAAGGCCTGCTGCTTCCAACTTCTTGATTTCTTCTGCAATGAACTCTTGGCACTCCACTGCCTTCTTCCTGACTTTTTGCTTGACGGGCCGCGCATGAGGACAGACGGCAAGGTGGTGCTCAATTACTTTCCTGGGAACACCGGGGATGTCAGACGGTTGCCACGCAAACACGTCGACATTCGCCCGCAGGAAAGCAACGAGCGCGCTTTCCTATTTAGGGTCGAGCGTGGCACTGATGGTGAAGGTACCACCAGTGTCGTCCTCCTTGGCGGACACCTTCTTGGTCTTAGGTGGAGCTGCCATTGCCTTCTTACACTTGCCGGTGGAGCTCGATGGTGCGTCCTCGACGGTAGCGCAGCACTGCGAAGAGGTGCGCTTGCCAGAGTGGGCCTCAGAGCTCTTGCCGGACTTGGCCTTCTTCTTCCCCCTGGGAGCTTCAGCGGCAAGTGACTTGCGATCAGCGGCGGCTGCTGCTTCCTGGTAGATCTTGTCGGTGCAGATAAGGGCATCTTTCTTGTCGCCAGGGACAGAGATGACACTTATCGAGCCTGGCATCTTCAGAACGTTGTAGGCATAGTGAGAGGCTGCCATGAACTTGGCGAGCGCTGGACGGCCAAGTATCCCATTGTAGGGCAATGGAAAATCAGCAACGCCAAAAGTGACCCTCTCAGTCCTGAAGTTCAGCTCGCTGCCAAATGTTACCGGCAATGTGATCTTTCCCTTCGGCTTGCTCCTTCCCGGGTTGATTCCTTGGAATGTGCCGGTCTCTTCGAGCTCGCTGTCAGGGATCTGGAGTTTCTGGAGCACCGCGGAGGAGATCAGGTTCAGGCCGGCCCCACCGTCAACTAACATCTTGGTGACCTTGAGGTTGCGGATAGTTGGTGAAACCAACATCGGCAAGCACCCGACCGCAATTATGCGATCAGGGTGGTCCTCAATATCAAAGGTGATAGGCGTGCTGGACCATTTCAGAGGCTTGCACGACTCGACGGGTGGTTCTGCTGCATTGACTTCCCGCACCCACTGCTTGAGCTGGCGGTGCGAAGTATGCAGAGAAGCACACCGTCAACGCATAGGACCTCTGTGGCCTTCTGGAACTCCTGCTCGTCGGTCTCGTCATCATCCATGTCTTCGTCGTCGTCGTCTTCATCCTTGTCGCGGCCGCGGGGAGGCCTGTCTCCTTGCCGCTGCTTAGCCTTGCCGCGGCGTCCTCCCCGGCCGGGACGCTTCTTGCCGGATCCTCCAACACCCTCTTGGGCCTTCTCCTTGTTGCGCCGCTCGTATTCAGCTTTCTGCTGCTCAACAAGCTGCTCGACCTTCTTGCAGCTCTGGAGATCATGGCCCTTGGTGCGGTGGATCTTGCAGTACTGCTTGTTGGTGCCGTCCTGCTTGTCGGCAACTGCCGCCTCCGCGGCAACCTCCTTGTCGGAGCTGCCAGCTTTGGGCATCTTGCCGGACTGCTCAACGACCAGCACCTCTTTGCCTTTCTTTTTCCTGTTATTCCGCCGCCGGTTTTTCCTTCCCGGGGCGACATCCTCACTGTCGGATCCTCCTGCTCCTACATTCTCTCCGGGGAGTCTCCTCCCTTCCTCAGCACGTGCGCACTTGTCGGCCAGGGCATATAGCTCACTGACGTCTCTAATCTTGCACATCGCCATCTCCTCCCACATCCTGCGGTTCCGCACGTTCTGATGAAACGCGCTGATCACCGCGGCAGGGTGGACGTCTGGGATGTTGTGCTGTACGTTGCTGAATCTCTGAATGTACTTGCGTAGGGGTCCCCTTCCTTCTGGGCGAGCAGATGAAGGTCACTCTCCTGGCCATGAGGCTTGTGGCCGCCTGTGAAGGCGCCGACAAACTGATGGCATAGATCAGCCCAAGAGGATATGGAGTTGTCCGGCAAGTGCATGAGCCAGGATCTGACGTTGGGTTTGAGCACCAGCGGGAAGTAGTTGGCAAGGATCTTGTCGTCCCGCCCCCCGGCAGCTTGCACCGCGATGGTGTAGATGCTGAGGAACTCTGACGGATGCGTCTTGCCATCGTACTTCTCCGGCACATCTGGCTTGAAGTTCTTCATGCTGGGCCACTGGACCTGCCGCAGCTCACGAGTGAACGCAGGGCAACCTACCGCGTACGGCAAGTCGCCTGGTTCTCCGGGTGCGCGCATGTCAACAGAGGGCCCAGCGCGCTTGTCGGATTGACGCCGCGCTTCTCTTCGGCGCTCGATACGAGTACGAGCGTCTTCTTGTTGTCGTTCGTGAAGAACTTGGCGCTGATCGCGACGAGCTCGTGGATCCGACGATGCGGTGGAGTCGCTGTCGAGGTGGATCCGGCGAGTCGGCGATCTTGGCCTTCGGGATGGAGAGTGCACGGTGGTTGCACCTCCACCAGTCTCGTCGCCACCGGCTCGCGCCTGGCAACCCTGCTGCGGCGGCGACTTGCTCGGCTGCCGCGGAGTGTCGCCGTTGGTGTAGCCGATGAGACTCTGAATGGTGGCCCTCCATTCGTCGATCTTGTCCGACGTCGGAGGGTAATCCAGGAGCAGTTGAGCTCGCGCCAGAGCTTCTGCCGGAGTAGTGGGTGGCAGTGGCGGACGGCGCGAGGAGCGGGATGTGCTCGGACTTCTAACTATGTTAGAAGGAGCATTATCCCGTCCGGGCGACCGCATCTCGCTCGTGCCAACACGTTGGCATGCATGCTGGTCTTGCGCGCCCCGGGATCCACCAGCTTGATCTTGGCCCAACAAACGTATGGTACTGCGAGTACCATGACGTTGTTGGTCCCGCGCCTCCTGAGATGGGCGCGGAACAAGCGCGGACGTCGAGGTCTGCGCTGCCTTGCCCTTGGACCTGGCAGCGTCGTGAGCCTCCTCGTCGACGTCCGTCCTTCCGTTGGCGTCTACCCCACCACCCGTTTGCTCCGGTGGTGGTGGGATCGACGCGGACCGAGCAGCTGCCTCCGAAGCCTTCTTCTTCGGTGGCATGTTGATGAAGAAAACGAAGATCTAGCTCGTGTGAACGCCGGATCAGGTTCACGCAATCTCGACGCCCCCTACCTGGCGCGCCAAATATGTCGGGGGAAACTGATCCACGAACACCTATGGGGCCGGAGCCCCTTTCGGTTCGGCGGGAGGCGGAGGTCACACGAAGAGCAGATCGAGGCGGAGCACACGAGCAGTTTACCCAGCTTCGGAGCTCTTCGGAGAGATAACACTCCTACTGCTGCTTGTCTGATTCTATTATGTTCTTGCTCCAGAGCGAGCTAAGTGTTTTTCTGACTTATGAAAGAGTCGAACCCCCCTCTACGTTGCGCATGGGCCTCCTTTTATACGTTAAAGGGGTCACCGGCAGGTGGCAACGCAGAGAAGGGTACAAATGTAAAAAGTGAGGTGGTTGGTACAGTCACTTGTACAGTGTTTCTTACCTAACCCCGACGGCAGGGGACGAGGGCATTAAATGCCCGTCTGTGTCGCCCAAACAGTGCAGGAAAAGTACTGTCAGGGATGCCTCAGTTCGCCACTTTGGCGATGTTGTCAGCGTCGCATGCCACTGCGCACCCCTGGCTGCACAACCTCCCGCCACGCGTGCCTGGAAAAGCCCTCAGGGCGACACGTTGGTGGATGCGCTGGAGCGCGGGCGCAGAGTGGCCGCCTGCCGCGGCAAGCGCCTTGCCGTGGCCGTTGTCTTGTCGGGCCCGGAAGCTTGTCGCTCGCCGAGCCTTGAGGTGCCTTGGTTGGCCTTCCCAGCAAGCTCCTCTTGCCGGGGCCTTGTCTCTTGGGCTTAAATACCTTGTTCTTGAATGGCTCCAAAGGAGCCAAGGAGGATCTTGGCAGTCACCCGGCAAGCCCTTGCCGCGGGGCGCTGCAACTGCCCGTGCACAAGTTTGGGGTACTAGGGTACCCCTATTCTAGTACACCGACACTCATGCTAGCCAAATACTTAGCACCAAGTAGAAATACTACTTGTGCTTCCAATTACCCTTAAACCATTTTCGCCATGAGAGTCCATCATATCTACCTATGGATTGAGTAAGATCCTTCAAGTAAGTTGTCATCGTTGCAAGCAATAAAAAATTGCTCTCTAAATATGCATGACTTATTAGTGCAGAGAAATAAGCTTTGTACGAACTTGTTGTGGATGCAATAAAAGCGATGGACTGCATAATAAAGGTTCACATGCAAGGGGTAATATAAAGTGACGTTTTTTGCATTAAGATTTTGTGCATCAACCCTAAACGCGCATGACAATGTCTGCTTCCCTCTCCGAAGGGCCTATCTTTTATTATTATCCTCTACCTTACAAGAGTCATGGTGACCCTCACCTTTCCTTTTTCATTTTATCCTTTGGCAAGTTCAGCATGTTGGAAAGAGTATGATATACATATCTAATTGTATGTGGGGGAGCATGAATTATTGTTGTTGACATTACCCTTGAGGTAAAAGGTTGTGGGGCAAAACTATAAGCCCCTATCTTTCTCTGTGTCCGATTAAAACTCCGTAACCACAAGTATCGCATGAGTGCTAGCAATTATGAAGGACGAAATGATAGTTGAGTATGTGGACTTGCTTTTAAGCACTAACATAGACTCTTTCCGATGTTATGATAAATTGCAATTGCTTCAATGACTGAGATTATAATTGTTAGTGCCCAATAAGGTTTCTGATTCATGCTTTGGCTTTGTGAATAGATCATCACTTGAACATGAGTAATCATATGACAAAATCTATTTATGTTGTTGTTATGAAATAATCATGATGCCTTCATGTTCGTATTTTGTTTTTATCGACGCCTCTACCCCTAAACATGAGGACATATTTATTGTTATCGACTTTCCGCTTGAGCACAAGCGAGGTCTAAGCTTGGGGGATTTGATACGTCCATTTTGCATCATGCTTTTATGACAATATTTATTGCATTATGGGCTGTTATTTCACATTATGTCACAATACTTATGGCTATTCTCTCTTATTTTACAAGGTTTACATGAAGAGGGAGAATGCCGGCAGCTGGAATTCTGGGCTGGAAAAGGAGCAAATATTGGAGGCCTATTCTACGCAACTCCAAAAGTCCTGAAACTCCATGGAATACCTTGAAATAAATAAAGAAAAACTGTCGCCAAAGATGAAGGCCAGGGGGCCCACATCCTGCTCACGAGGGTGAGGGGCGCCCCCCTGGGGGCGCCCCCCTACCTCATGGGTCCCCTGGTGGCTCTCCGATGCCCATCTTCTCCTATATGAAGTCTTTCGATGAGAAAAAAATAGGCAGCAACCATTCGGGACGAGACTCCGCCGCCACGAGGCGGAACCAATCTAGGGCTCCGGCAGAGCTGTTCTGCCGGGGACACTTCCCTCCGGGAGGGGGAAATCATCACCATCGTCATCACCAACGCTCCTTTCATCGGGAGAGGGCAATCTCCATCAACATCTGCACCAGCAGCATCTCATCTCCAAACCCTAGTTCATCTTTTGTATCCAATTCTTGCCTCCAAGTCCAGGATTGGTGCTAGTAGGTTGCTAGTAGTGTTGATTACTCCTTGTAGTTGATGCTAGTTCGTTTATTTCGTGGAGGATCATATGTTCAGATCCTTTATGCACCTTATTACCCCTCTGATTATGAACATGAATATGCTTTGTGAGTAATTACGTTTGTTCCTGAGGACAAGGGAGAAGTCTTGCTATTAGTAGTCATGTGAATTTGGTATTCGTTCGATATTTTGATGAGATGTATGTTGTGTAACCTCTAGTGGTGTTATGTGAACATCGACTACATAACACTTCACCATTCTTTGGGCCTAGAGGAAGGCATTGGGAAGTAATAAGTAGATGATGGGTTGCTAGTGTGACAGAAGCTTAAACCCTAGTTTATGAGTTGCTTCGTAAGGGGCTGATTTGGATCCATATGTTTCATGCTATGGTTAGGTTTACCTTAATACTTTTGTTGTAGTTGCGGATGCTTGCAATAGAGGTTAATCATAAGTGGGATGCTTGTCCAAGTAAGGATAGTGCCCAAGCACCGGTCCACCCACATATCAAATTATCAAAGTACCGAACGCGAATCATATGAGCGTGATGAAAACTAGCTTGACTATATTCCCATGTGTCCTCGGGAGCGCTTTTCCTATCATAAGAGTTTGTCCAGGCTTGTCCTTTGCTACAAAAAGGATTGGGCCACCTTGCTGCACCTTATTTACTTTTATTACTTGTTGCTCATTACAATTTATCTTATCACAAAACTATCTGTTACCACTTATTTTAGTACTTGCAGAGAATACCTTGCTGAAAACCGCTTATCATTTCCTTCTACTCCTCGTTGGGTTCGACACTCTTACTTATCGAAAGGACTACGATAGATCCCCTATACTTGTGGGTCATCAGCGGTTTCGAACGAAGATATACCTGAAGGTCGTCGGGATGTGGATAGGTGGGCGGCGGGAGGCCGAATCCGCCTACAGGCAACGACGAAGGGATCGGAGGACCTCCCATGCCGGTGCTCGGCCAGAGATAATGGTGCGGCCGGCAGCGGGTCTCCTCCCTCACTGTCGACGACGGCCTAAAGCTGCCCCTCCTCCCCTTCACCGGCGGAGGGGGATACGTCCGGATCTGTAACCAGCGGTGAGGATAGAAAGCCAGTGTTTTTTGAAGGGAGAAAGACAGTGTTACTGCCCCTATCTTTTTTAGATCTGGAGAGGATGAGAGTGTGTGAATAGAGCAACCCTAGCAAGCAAGCGCGGAGGCTCCGGCCTATATATACGTAGTGGGGTAGTTTTCCTTTTTCACTCCATTAAAACAATCGTTTTTTAGTTGTTGACTGTTTTTTGAGATAGCTACCCGCTTGTTCGAAGTGGTGTTACGGTGTGCCAGGTCGCACTTTGTATCGTTCAAGTCTGGTACTACAAGTCCCTCCATTAAATGAACAACCACCCCCTCGAAAAAATTGTGAACAAGCCCACGGCTAAAATTAGCGGAAACGTGGGTTGCCCCAACATGCATTATTATTTATATTTTCTACTCCCTCCGTTCCTAAATATAAGTCTTTTTTATTAGCCACACCTAAGACAAGAATTTTTTTTATTAGCAGTGAACCGCACATTTCATAGACACAAAAATTGTGGCAAGATTCCCTTAGGCAAGCCAAAGTGTGTCTAACAATTTGAGCAACTTAGGTTAGGCAAGTGTGGCAAGTGTGGGAAAAATAATGTGGCAACATAAGACAAACACAGTCACAATCCAAACAGCCCCGTAATTTTTTGTGACATGCATGGAAATTTGGTTAGTTAAATTTATAGTCAAAATTTGGCAAGGTGCATCAAATCAACACATGCAAGTATCAAAAGGAAAGTCACGGCATGCACGCATGCGTTGTACTCCCTCCGTTTCCAAATATAAGTCTTTTTAGAGATTGCAAAAAGTGACTACATATGAAGCAGAATATGTCTACTCCTACATACGAAGTAGCCCATTTGAAATGTGTAAAAAGACTTATATCGAGTGCAGTGCTTTGATGTGTCATGTCAACTCGTACAAGACCAAGAAATTTGATTACTACAACGCCCTCTCCCTCGCGGACTGAGCTCCAGTGCCTTAACTGCACCTGCCTTTGGCTGCATGACAGGAGGGCCAACCACCTGTTGGGCCCACCTGTCATAGACGCAAAGGCAGGAGCAGTAAGTAGAAGCTTTCACTACACGCTATCCCTCCCACACGAGGTGGACGGACATGCGGAAGTGGATTTGATACTGTAGAAGTATAACATAGGGTGACACGGAACTAGCTCCAGTTCATCAATGTAATGTAGGCATGTATTCCGCATATAGTCATACATGCTTATGGAAAAGAACTTGCATGACATCTTTTGTCCTACCCTCCCGTGGTAGCAGGGTCCTATTGGAAACTAAGGGATATTAAGGCCTCCTTTTAATAGAGTACCGGACCAAAGCATTAGCACTTAGTGAATACATGAACTCCTCAAACTACAGCCATCACCAAGAAGTATCCCGATTATTGTCACTTTGGGGTTGTCGGATCATAATACATAATAGGTGACTATAGACTTGCAAGATAGGATCAAGAACTCACATATATTCATGAAAACATAATAGGTTCAGATCTGAAATCATGGCACTCGGGCCCTAGTGACAAGAATTAAGCATAGCAAAGTCATAGCAACATCAATCTTAGAACATAGTGGATACTAGGGATCAAACCCTAACAAAACTAACTTGATTACATGGTAAATCTCATCAAACCCATCACCATCCAGCAAGCCTACGATGGAATTACTCACACACGGCGGTGAGCATCATGAAATTGGTGATGGAGGATGGTTGATGATGACGACGGCGACGAATCCCCCTCTCCAGATCCCCGAACGGACTCCAGATCAGCCCTCCTGGGAGAGATTAGGGCTTGGCGGCGGCTCCATATCGTAAAATGCGATGAAACTTTCTCTCTGATTTTTTCTCCACAAAACGGAATATATAGAGTTGGAGTTTAGGTCGGTGGAGCATCAGGGGGCCCACAAGACGGGGGGGCGCGCCCAGGGGGAGGGGCTGCACCCCCCACCCTTTTGGACGGGGTGTGGGCCCTCTGGCCTTGATTCTTTTGCCAGTATTTTTTTTCCAAAAGTTATCTCCGTGGATTTTTAGGTCATTCCGAGAACTTTTTTTTTCTACACAATAAACAACACCATGGAAGATCTGCTGAAAATAGTGTTAGTCCGGGTTAGTTTCATTCAAATCACGCAAGTTAGAGTTCAAAACAAGGGCAAAAGTGTTTGGAAAAGTAGATACGTTGGAGACGTATCAACGAGGAGGAATTAAGCTTGGGGATGCTTGATACGTCTCCACCGTATCTATAATTTTTGATTGTTCCATGCTATTATATTACCCATTTTGAATGTTTATGGGCTTTACTTTACACTTTTATATCATTTTTGGGACTAACCTACTAACCGGAGGCCAAGCCCGAATTGCTGTTTTTTTGCCTATTTTAGTGTTTCACAGAAAAGGAATATCAAACCGACTCCAAATGGAATGAAACCTTTGGGAGTGATCTTTTTCGAACAAACGCAATCCAGAAGACTTGGAGTGGACGTCAAGAAGGAGCCAAGATGGTCACGAGGCAGGAGGGCGCGCCCTAGGGGGGTGGGTGCGCCCCCCACCCTCGTGGGCCCCTCGTGGCTCCCTTGACCTACCTCCTTCGCCTATATATACGTGCATACCCTGAAAACATCTATGAGCACCACGAAAAACTATTTCCACCGCCGCAACCTTCTGTATCCGTGAGATCCCATCTTGGAGCCTTTGCCAGTGCTCCGCCGGAGGGGGAATTAACCACGGAGGGCCTCTACGTCATCTCCAAGGCCTCTCCGATGAGTTGTGAGTAGTTTACCACAGACCTTCGAGTCCATAGTTATTAGCTAGATGTCTTCTTCTCTCTCTTTGAATCTCAATACAAAGTTCTCCTTGATCTTCTTGGAGATCTATTCGATGTAACTCTTTTTGTGGTGTGTTTGTCGAGATTCGATGAATTGTGGGTTTATGATCAAGTTTATCTATGAGAAATATTTGAATCTCCTCTGAATTCTTTTATGTATGATTGGTTATCTTTGCAAGTCTCTTCGAATTATCAGTTTGGTTTTGCCTACTAGATTGATCTTTTTTGCAATGGGAGAAGTGCTTAGCTTTAGGTTCAAACTTGCGGTGTCCATTCCCAGTGACAGCAGGGGAAGCAAGGCACGTATTGTATTGTTGCCATCAAGGACAAAAAGATGGGGTTTATATCATATTGCTTGAGTTTATCCCGCTACATCATGTCATCTGTATTAATGCGTTACTCTGTTCTTCATGAACTTAATACTCTAGATGCAGGCAAGAGCCGGTCGATGTGTGGAGTAATAGTAGTAGATGCAGAATTGTTTCGATCTACTTGTCATGGACATGATGCCTATATACATGATCATGCCTAGATATTCTCATAACTATGCACTTTTCTATCAATTGCTCGACAGTAATTTGTTCACCCACCGTATTAATCATGCTATCTTGAGAGAAGCCTCTAGTGAAACCTATGGCCCCCAGGTCTATCTTTTATCATATAAGTTTCACATCTACTTTTATTTGCATCTTTACTTTCCAATCTATATCATAAAAATACCAAAAATATTTATCTTATCTTATTATCTCTATCAGATCTCACTTTCGCAAGTTACCGTGAAGGGATTGACAACCCCTTTATCGTGTTGGTTGCGAGGTTCTTGTTTGTTTGTGTAGGTACGAGGGACTTCTGTGGAGCCTCCTACTGGATTGACACCTTGGTTCTCAAAAACTGAGGGAAATACTTATGCTACTTTGCTGCATCACCCTTTCCTCTTCAAGGGAAAACCAACGCACTGCTCAAGAGGTAGCAGCGACCGGTACAAACCCTCAGCCCCAAGGGTGGACTACTCGTTCCTCATCATGGAGACCATAGGGATGATGAAGATGGCCTCCGGTGATGATTTCCCCCTCTGGCAGGGTGTCAAAACGGGGTCTAGATTGGTTTTTCATGGCTACAAAGGCTTGCGGTGGCGGAACTTCTAATATAGTGTTATTTCTGATGGTTTCTCTATTTATAGGATTTTTCAGTGTTGGAATTACGTGAAGATGGGCTCGAGGTGACCACAACCCACCAGGGCAAGCCAGACCCATCTGGCGCGCCCTGGTCGGTTATGCCCACCTCGTGGCTCTTCTGGCTCTCCCACGAAGCTTCTAGTGCCTCTTTTGTTCCAAAAAATATCGTCAAAAAGTTTTTCTACATTTGGAGAAATTTTATTTCTACACAAAAAACAGCACCATGGTAGTTCTGCTGAAAACAGCGTCCGTCCGGGTTAGTTCCATCAAAATCATACCAAAACCATATAAAATTGTTGTAAACATGGCATGAATACTTCATAAATTATAGATACATTGGAGACGTATGAGTGACAGACCTGCTGCAGGAGCTGTTGTAGATGTTATGTAGGTCTGGCAGGCTCAATCTGATGACTACTCGATAGTTCAGTGTGCCATGCTTTACGGCCTAGAACTGGGACTTCAAAGACGTTTTGAACGCCACAGAGCATATGAGATGTTCCAAGAACTGAAGTTGATATTTCAAGCAAATTCCCGGGTTAAGAGATATGACGTCTCCAACAAGTTCTATAATTGTAAGATGGAGGAGAACAGTTATGTCAGTGAACACACACTCAAATTGTCTGGGTATCATAACCTCTGAACTCAGCTGGGAATTGATCTTCCAGTTGAGAGTGTTATTGACAAAGTTCTTCAGTCACTGCCACCAAGCTACAAGGGCTTCGTGATGAACTATAATATGCAAGGGATGACGAAAACGATTCCCGAGCTCTTCGTGATGCTCAAATCGGCGGAGGTAGAAATTAAGAAGGAGCATCAAGTGTTGTTGGTTAACAAGACCACTACTTTCAAGAAAAAGGACAAGGGAAAGAAAGGGAACTTCACGAAGAATGGCAAGCAAGTTGCTGGTCCATGAAGAATCCCAAAGCTGGACCCAAGCCTGAAACGAGTGCTTCTACTTCAAAGGAAATGGTCACAGGAAACGGAACAGACCCAAATACTTGGCAGATAAAAAGGATGGCAAAGTGAACAAAGCTATATTTTATATACTTGTTATTGATGTGTACCTTACTAATGCTCGTAGTAGCGCCTGGGTATTTGATACTGGTTCGGTTGCTCATATTTGTAACTCGAAACAGGAGCTACGGAATAAACGAAGATTGGCTAAGGACAACGTGACGATGCGTGTCGGGAATGGTTCCAAGGTTGATGTGATCGTTGTCGGCACGCTACCTCTACATCTACCTTCGGGATTAGTTTTAGACCTCCGTAATTATTATTTGGTGTCGGTGTTGAGCATGAACAATATATCTGGATCGTGTTTATTGCAAGAAGGTTATTCATTTAAGTCAGAGAATAATGATTGTTCTATTTATATGAGTAATATATTTTATGGTCATGCACCCTTGTTGAATGGTCTGTTCTTTTTGAATCTCAATCCTAGTGATACACATATTCATAATATTGATGCCAAAAGATGCAAAGTTGAAAATGATAGTGCAACATACTTGTGGCATTGCCATTTTAGGTCATACTGGTGTAAATCGCATGAAGAAACTCCATGTGGATGGACTTTTGGAATCACTTGATTATGAATCATTTGATACTTGCAAACCATGCCGCATGGGTAAGATGACTAAAACTCCATTCTTCGGAACAATGGAGCGAGCTAATGACTTATTGGAAATAATACATACCGATGTATGCGGTCAGATGAGTGTTGAGGCACGCTGCGAGTATCGTTATTTTCTAATCTTCACTGATGATTTAAGTAGGTATGGGTATATCTACTTGATGAAACACAAGTCTAAAACTTTTGAAAAGTTCAAAGAATTTTAGAGTGAAGTGGAGAATCATTGTAACAAGAAAATAAATTTTCTACGATCTGATCGTGGAGGCAAATATTTGAGTTACGAGTATGGCCTTCATTTAAAACAATGTGGAATTGTGTCACAACTCACGTCACCTGGAACACCATAGCGTAATGGTGTGTCTGAATGTCGTAACTATACTTTATTATATATGGTGTGTTCTATGATGTCTCTTACCGATTTTCCTTTATCATTTTGGGGTTATGCATTAGAGACAACAGCATTCACATTAAATAGGGCACCGTCTAAATCTTTTGAGACGACATTGTATGACCTATGATTTGGCAAGAAACCTAAGTTGTCGTTTCTTAAAGTTTAGGGATGTGATGCTTATGTCAAAAGGCTATAGCCTGATAACCTCAAACCCAAATCGGAGAAGTGTGTCTTCATAGGATACCCTAAATAAACTATTGGGTACACCTTCTACCACAGATCCGAAGGCAAGATCTTTGTTGCTAAGAATGGGTCATTTCTAGAGAAGGATTTTCTCTCGAAAGAAGTGAGTGGGAGGAAAGTAGAACCCGTTGAAGTAGTTGTATCTTCTTTCGAATTGGAAAGTAGTACATCATAGAAAACAATTCCCGTGATGCCTACACCAACTAGAGTGGAAGTTAATGATGATGATCATGAAACTTCAGATCAAGTTACTACTGAGCCTCGTAGGTCAACCAGAACATGTACCGCACCAGAGTGGTATGGTAATCCTGTCCTGGAAGTCATGTTGTTAGACAATGGCGAACCGACAAACTATGAAGAAGCTATGATGAGCCCATATTCTGACAAATGGCTTGAGGCCTTGAAATCTAAGATAGGATCCATGTATGAGAACAAAGTATGGACTTTGGTGGAATTTCTCGATGATCGGCAAGCAATTGAGAATAAATGGATCTTCAAGAAGAAGACAGACGCTGATGGTAAAATCAATGTCTACAAAGCTTGACTTGTCACAAAAGGTTTTCGACAAGTTCAAGGGATTGACTATGATGAGACTTTCTCACCCGTAGCGATGCTTAAGTCTGTCCGAATCATGTTAGCAATTGTCGCATTTTATGATTATGTAATCTGGCAAATGGATGTCAAAACTGCATTCCTTAACGGGTTTCTTAAAGAAGAGTTGTCTATGATGCAACCAGAAGGTTTTGTCGATCCTAAAGGTGCTAACAAAGTGTGCAAGCTCCGGCGATCCATTTATAGACTGGTGCAAGCATCTCGGAGCTGGAATATATGCTTTGATGATGTGATCAACGCATATGGTTTCATACAGACTTACGGAGAAGCCTGTATTTACAAGAAAGTGAGTGGGAGCTCTATAACATTTCGGGTGTTATATGCGGATGACATATTACTGACTGGAAATGATATAGAATTTCTAGATAGCATAAAAGGATACTTGAATAAGAATTTTCCAGTGAAAGACCTTGGTGAAGCTGCTTATATATTGGGCATCAAGAGCTATAGGGATAGATCGAGACGCTTGATAAGAGTTTCACAAAGTGCATACCTTGACGAAGTTCTAAAGAAGTTCAAAATGGACCAGTCAAAGAAAAGGTTCTTGCCTGTGTTGCAAGGTGTGAAATTGAGTCAAAGTCCAACCACAGTAGAAGATAGAGATAAAATGAAAGTCATTACCTATGCATCAGCCATAGGCTCTATTATGTATGTCATGATGTGTACCAGACCTGATGTGTGCCTTGCCATAAGTTTGGCAGGGAGGTACCAAAGTAATTCAGAAGTGGATCACTAGACAGCGGTCAAAATTATACTTAGGTACCTAAAGAGGACTAAGGAAATGTTTCTAGGTTATGGAGGTGATAAAAAGTTTATCGTAAATGGTTTCGTTGATGCAAGGTTTGACACTGATCCGAATGGCTTTGAGTGTCAATCTGGATATGTATTGAATGTGGGAGCAATTAGCTAGAGTAGCTCCATGCAGAGCATTGTAAACATAGAAATTTCCAAAGTGCATACGGATCTGAATGTGGCAGACCCGTTGACTAAAACCTCTCTCACAAGCAAAACATGAGCACACCTTAGAACTCATTGGGTGTTAATCACATGGCAATGTGGACTAGATTATTGACTCTAGTGCAAGTGGGAGACTATTGGAAATATGCCCTAGAGGAAATAATAAAGTGGTTAGTATTATATTTCCTTATTCATGATAAAGGTTTATTATTCATGCTAGAATTGTATTGACTGAAAACTTAAATACATGCGTTGACACATAAACAAATACTGTGTCCCTAGTATGCCTCTACTAGACTAGCTTGTTGATCAAAAGATGGTTAAGGTTTCCTAACCATAGACATGTGTTTTCACTTGATAACGGGATCACTTCATTAGGAGAATTATGTGATGGACAAGAACCATCGGTTAGCTTAGCATATGATCATTCAGTTTATTGCTATTGCTTTCTTAATGTCAAATACATATTCCATCGACCATGAGATCATGCAACTCCCGAATACCGGAGGAATACCTTGTGTGCTATCAAACAACAAAACATAACTGGGTGATCATAAAGATGCTCTATAGGTATATCCGAAGGTGTATGTTGAGTTGGCATGGATCGAGATTGGGATTTGTCACTCTGTATGACGAAGAGGTATCTCTGGGCCCTCTCGATAATACAACATCATAAGAAGCTTGGAAGCAAAGTGACTAAGGAGTTAGTTACAAGATAATGTATTACGGAACAAGTAAAGAGACTTGCATGTAACGAGATTGAAGTAGGTATGGAGATATCGACGATCGAATCTCAGGCAAGTAACATACCGACAGGCAAAGGGAGCTACATATGTTGTCATAAAGGTTCGACCGATAAAGATCTTCATAGAATATGTAAGAACCAATATGGGCATCCAGGTCCCGCTATTGGTTATTGACTGAAGAAGCGTCTCGGTCATGTCTACATCATTCTCGAACCCGTAGGGTCCGCACGATTAACGTTGGTTGATGATATAGTGTTATATGAGTTATGTGAATTGGTGACCAAATGTTGTTCGGTGTCCTGGATGAGATCATGTACATGACGAGGAGCTCTGGAATGGTCCAGAGGTAAAGATTGATATATAGGACAATACTATTTGGTCTCCGAAAAGGTTTCGAAATGCACTGGATATTAATCGGATCATCGGAAGGGGTTCCGCGAGGCTGCGCGGAGTTATTGGGCTTAACGGGCCCACCAGCCCAAAGGGCTTAACGGAAGGGGTTCCGCGAGGCACACCAGCCCAAAGGGGCTGCCGCACCCCACCTCATAGGCGCCGGCCCTAGGGAAGGAACGGGAGAAGCACTACAAAAAAAATACACTTCCGTGATGATACGTGTTTGTCACAGTAGGTCGCTTTTTTGTCATGCATGTACATCCATGACAAATTTATGACAGAATCAAGATAGTCATACCTGTGCTGTCGTAGAAGTGTTCCATGACATTACCAAAATTATCATCACGGAAGTGTCCACTTCCATGACGATAAATCGCGCGTCACAGAAGTGCTTTCGTCAAGGGTGACCGACACGTGGCATCCACCGTAACGGAACGCCGTTAAGCTATCGGGTCGGGTTTTGGATCCGATAACCCGTTAACAGCCCCGACCAATGGGGATTTTCCACGTGTAAAATCATCATTGGCTGGAGGAAACACGTGTCGGCTCATCGTTGGGACAGATGTCATCCACTCATTGGACAGAAGGCGCCTATGATACGTCGACACGTGGCACGGCCCAACAGAGGCCCATTCCTGTGAAAAGGCCGGCCCGTTTGACTTGGTCAAAAGGTGGCGGGCCGGCCCATGGAAAGCCTGTTAACGGCCTGTTCGCATATAGCCCATTTACAGCCCGCTAACCCAAGGCCCGTTACGCCCTATCCGAATTAGGCCCAGTAGCGTCATCTGGGCCATCCAATATGATTCCAGCCCGTTTTCACTTCTGGCCCATGTATGGCCCATGACGTCTTTCGGCCCATATGAGGCCCTATGTAACTCTTGGCCTATTAACGGCCCGTGGTGAAACTGGCCCGTAATGAACAGTGTATCACTTTACACCCATTAACGGCCCGTGGTGAAACTGGCCCGTAATGAACAGTGTATCACTTTATACCCATTAACGGCCCGTTATTCCGTTGGGCCGTTTCCAGCCCATGTTATCTTTCGGCCTTCTCAGAGCCCATTTATTCTTGGGCTCATTTCCAGCATTCGTTTACTTACGGCCCGTTACTGTCATTTTCTGCTTGTGGGCCAAATTCAGCCCGTGGTTACAGTCGGCCCGTTTGTGGTCCGTTAATACGTTGGGCCGTTTTCATAGCGTCATCAAATACGGCCTATTAACGATGGCCCGTTATGGTCGGCCCATGAACGGACGATTCCAACTCTAGCCCGTTTACGGCCATAATGCGGCCTGTTATTGGCCCATGTTTGGCCAATCGATCATACGGCCCGTATAAGGCCCATTGATGATACGGCCCGTAGAAGGCCCATTGTTTCTACGGCCCGTAGAAGGCCCATTGTTTCTACGGCCCGTAGAAGGCCTACTGTTTCTACGGCCCGTAGAAGGCCCACTGTTTCTACGGCCCGTAGGAGGCCCAGTGTCACTACAGTAAATATTAGCCCATGGTTATTGTGGCCTAGTTTTAAAAAATAGGTTATTGCAGCCACTAGCAAACCGCGGAAAAAGAACTGCACTGACTACAAGCAAACAAATAAACAAGACAACAAGGAAATAAATAAGCAAGCAACTTATGCTAGGCTATCACGGCTATTACACATATTACATCCACTGGGCATCAAAGTTCGCCACCAGTGATCATAAAGCGCAACGAAGAAGCAGATTACAAAAACTGGGCACCATTGCAGCGTAACAAAATAATACTGAACCGAGACCACTTCCAAGACAGTTCAAGAAAGGTTAGCCTTGCGGGGGAACTGCTGCGCAAGCTGCTGAGCAAGGCTGTGAGACCGGCCTAGCATGTCGGTCATAGCTTCCAGGTGTAGCTGTTTAGCGATGAGGTTCTCATTGGTGTTCTCCGCAATCTTTCTTAGAGATAGGACTTCAAGTCGAAGTTGAGTTGCAGAATGCCTTTCTGCTAGAACTTGGGACTGAAGAAGTCGAACTGATTCAGACAACGAATTCTGTGAGCTTGTCTGACTGTTAGTCTCAAGTAACTTGAACACTGCATCAAGACAAGACTTTGGGGTTGTCTCGCTATCTTCAAGATGTTTTGCCTTCTTTGCTGCAATATATGTTGGGTTTGTCTCACAGCCTTCAGCAGACTTGTGCATGCCATCAGGCATATCACCCTGAAACAAAGCAGAGAGATGACAGGTTTTGCACGTGTATAAACAAAGATGATAACTGTTCTGTCAATTCTATCCAATTTCAAATTAGAAAATAAAGAGTAAGTTCAAAATATCAATAGCATAATTTGGCATTGTTCATAATGCGGGGAGCTTCACCACACTACTGGATTACCATGTCAACATAACAAGCATAGATGAAGGGCAAAGAAAATCATTGTATCTATTTTGGATAATGTGCATGGCATGTTGTTCATATCATCAGCCACATCAGTAAGATAAAACAGGAGATGACAAGGTGCAAACGTGGGCTGCTTCACCACACACTGGATTATAGATCCACAAAAACAAGCATACATATAGGGAGTATTAAGTAATGTGCATGGTATGAATAAGGAATTTGGTTTTACAAGTAAAACTTAGAACTTACGGTTCTTACGAACATGCATTTTGGTAGAAACAGCAAACTAAACAGCAGTAAACGATAGGGAGTATGAGCAAATTAAACAGCAGTTGAGGATAAAGGCTTTAGAAGGACTGACTTACATTAACAGTTAACACCGGCTTTATAATGCCCTTCTCCATGTCAAGGGAAGGATAACTCAAGAATTTCAGCACAGAATCTTCTTCATAAGCATTGCCTGTACTCTACATTTTGTAGAGAGTAATTATAGATATGATAATACTGGAAGGGATAGAGGATAATGAAGATAAGATGCAGATTGATGCTACATAATCAACTACCAATCCCTGGAAGTACAAGCGTTACAGGACAAAATGTACTGACAAGAGCAATGGGCTACACTTCTGCACTGGCATTGTCTGTGTATTCTACTTGTTGGTAAGATTAAATATAGATCTGATCTTTTTTAGTAAATGGTGGGCGAGGGAGATAAGATGCAGAATGCTACAAAATGAACCAATCCCTCTTCCCATAATACAAGAGTGTTTTGAACACTGGTGTACTGTACAAAACGTTCTTATATTATGGGACGGAGGGAGTAGCTGTTAATGTAAGTACAGTGATAGACCACGTTCAGTCCTTACAAGAGGACTGCAGAGCTAAACCTCTTCAAAAGCATTGGGTTGATTCTAAATTTATGTAAGAGTCCATACGGATCTTATAATGTCCACCAAATGGACGATTACGAGGCTAACATGTGCAGTGATGCTACATAATCAAACAGCTATGAAAGTAAGTATGGTCATACAGGGCAAGAGGTACTCACAAGAGCAATGCAGTGTGCAGTATAGTTGCGAGATTCTGTGGTCCCTTGAGAACGAATGTTCTTCTGCTAACAGTTTTCGTACAAGTGAGACATTAAGGCAAATGCAGAAATGTAGTTCAAATTGTGATGTGATATCATAGACAGTACCTTACGCTGCAGCCGAGACCAATGTGTAACAAGATTATTCCAGTCACCGTCGGATAAATGTAGCACCGGAGACTTTACAGAAATTTCGTTCAGAGGCTTGCCATCGAAGTGCGCTTGCCTCAGGTAGGAACGATACTTCATCAACGAGTGCTTGAAAAGCGCAACCAACCCTTGCTCGTCATCACAATCCAGTTTGCTCCTCGCCTATTTAAAAGAATGAAATCTTGTGTCTTCTGTCAGCAGAAACATATGCAGTAATGACCATGAATAACATTAGTACATTACTTACGCGTAAGTTGCGGAGGAAGACTGGAAATTGTTCTGTGTCTGCGGTATAATCTTTCCATGAAGGAAAGATGCGCACAAAGTTCCTGACAACAACATAAGCTTCGTCTTCTAAACTGGGAAGAAATGGAACAGGGGTCCTATTTGCTGCAATTGGGGCTCTCTCTGGTTCGAAAAGGGATTTGGCAACTGGATTTGGTGTACTCTTTGCTGGAATGGGGGTTTTGCGTCGTACAGCTGGTGCTATGTCAACTGGCATAATCATACTGTTTGCTGCAGTTGGGGTCTGCTGAGTTGGGGCATCAGAAATGACCAGTGTAGTAGGGCTAGAGTCTGCTAGAGTTGGGGTATTTTGTGGGTCAGGTGATATTGCAACTACACCTAATGGGCTATTTGATTTATCAGGTGCCACTACCTTTTCCAAATACTTTGCTTGTGCTCCTCCACGATCAGCAATCGCCCTCTTCCTTTTGAACGTCTGATACACAAGAACACATTTGAATGGATAAATATGGTATGATGACAGATGGAATATGTACTGAAAATGGATAGGCAGGGCGTATTCACATACACGATGTGTAAACTAAGCTAATGGCAGTTCAACAAAGTAGAAGCAATGCAAAGCATCAGTTGCAAGATATGTGCGAGCAATGTAACCTTGGAAAGTTAGAGCAAGTACCTTGATGGGTGAATAAGATAGGGCATCTTCCTCTGACTCCTCCACTAGGGAGCTACATTGACTTAGGTCTCCCTCTAGCTCAGAATCACTGTTAGGATCATATTCTGAGCATGAATCTGTAGGTGGAGAGCGTTTGCATTGCATTGCATCCAGACTTGATTTCAGTCCCTTAATGCCAAGTTTGACAGCCATGGCATTGTTCTGCTTTATTCTTTTCATGCGCGCAAGCTCATAATCATTATGATGCTGTTCAGAATCTGAGATTCATGAAAACATAAAAAGTAGTCAGATTATCTATGGAATGCATTGCGGATTCAACTCGGAGAGTGTCTCCCTATAAACCCCTGCATATGCAAAGTTCACCTCCCCAACCGTGCTGACCAGACCACACACAGAAATACAAACCCCTTATGTCTCTATAACAGGCAGGCACACATTTCAAAACTGAAGTAGGAACATTAGAATCATATGAAATTCGTATTTGAACAAATAAACTAAGCAATTATGAGTGGCGTAATGTTTAGCTTCAAGGGTGGAGTGTTGGTAGTGCGACACAAAGCAAGTAGGCAGATTGTATTCCATGTAAAAGATCGAAACCTATGTAAAAGCTGGAAATGACACTTTCTTTCTATACAATGCAGTGTTCGTTACCCACACATGATGGAAGAGATCACATAGAGAAATACTATTCACTCATGTCTACGGTTCCAGTATTTAGAAACAGGGTGGTCCACCCTAAAAGAATATTGACAACAAATATGACAAGGCAAGCATAGATGTAGTGAATCAATCATTTACTTGTGAGCTTACTAGGACAAGTATGCAGAATTGTAACTGCAGTAAGAGACCGTCCAAAATCTGAATGAAGAAGTTTGTCTAGCACTTATTGTTTGCAACTAATCGACGTGAATAATTGGATATTATATCGAATGAGTAAGAAAGACAAGTAAAATTGTCAACAAACCTGGCTTGCAGTAGTAATCTGGGTCAATGTCACTACGACCAACAATCCAAAATGACTAGTTTCTGTTCCGAGGGCCGGAATTTTGAAAACCCTGTGAACTTTAGAGGTACTAAAGATTACCGAAATACATCTGAACCATTAAGTGTAGGTAGCACTGAGCACACAACAAACCCTAATGACAGTCCTGCCTAATGAGTAATGAATCAATTAGAAAATGGGTGATGAGGAGTGGCTGCTGAGTGTTGAGGACGTATCTCAGGATAAATCGGGTTGGCTTGGTGGGTGCTGCACGCCTGAGCCCTGAACGGACTGGGAAGGTAGGCACGGCGGCGCGCCCGGGCAGCGGTGACGCTGTTGGGCGAGCGGCTCCTGGCCTCCTGTTAGTCCGGCGTCTCCTCCTAGAGTCATGCCGTCCGGGGACGGCAAGTCGCCGGCGAGGCAGGCGGCTGGGGGCGAGTAGAGATCGGAAGCGCGCAGCAGAACAGAGGGGAATCGGGGCCTGGGACGACCCAAAATCCCAGGGTGGGCCGGCCCACCGTGGGCACCCTGTAGAGATACACACCCGAGCGGCGAACATGCATTTTCGAAACTAATTTAGGAACATTTAGCTGACCAATTAAACAACTCTGTTTTAATAATATCAGATTCGTATTTGAACAACTAAGCTTGTTTAGCTTGATGGGTGGAGCAGTGTTATTATGACACGAAGCACGTATTCTGATCGTATAGTGATCATAAAAGGGGGAAACTCTAAGCATATTTTTTTAGCAAAAGAGGGTTTCCCCTCCGATTTCTATTAAAGAAACCACCACGGAACCAACATGATCAATTAAACCCTAAGCATGATCAATTAAACCGTATTATGGCTGTGCCATGGCAGATTTGAAGCTGCAAACCGGAGAAATGATATTTAGCATCCATTGTTTGCTTCGAACTAAGAACTAAATTCTAAGAGCTGAAAAGAAAGTAGAGTAACCAAGTTAAGATCTATTTTCTGGTTGAGATCAAAAAGTTGAGGAGATATGAAGTACCACCTCTCTTGCGGCGCCGTGTAGGCATCGGGGGTGCGATGGCTGTCGGTGGCGTTGAAGCAGATCTGCGACGGTAGACGGGTGCATCGGGGGATAAGTCCCGTTGCGGTGGAAGAGAAGGTCGTGTGAGCGGCCCCGGCAAAGAGGACGACGGCGCCGATGAAGCGAGAGGACGCGATGCAAGGCTATTGGTCCGTCGCCGTGGATGAGAAACGTCCATCTCTAGCAGTGGACGACGCGGTCTTGGTAGGCGCTCCGGCATGGTGGAGGACGGTGGCGATGGATGTGGTGGAGGACGGCGGCGATGGATGGGGTGGCGGACGGAGGCTGGTGTGGGGATGGGGTGTTCTAGCGCGGACGGTGTATGAATGGGAAAATGGAGGGAGAGGTACGGGGAACCATGTTTTTGGGACGCGCCTGTCTGAAATATGGGAAAGTTACGAACTTAGCCCCCGTTTAAAATTTGGACGTCTCGTCGGTTGGGGATAGGACGGTAATCTCGCATCTCGCCAATATTTGCCCAGAGCGATTTCGGGCGAGGAGAGGGTGGTTGGCGCCATGTTGCGCCCACGGTGTATGAACGGGGCTGACAGGTAGGGCGGTTGTGTCACGTCTGAGTGAAGTTACAAACCTGCCCCTATTGAAAATATTTGCCTACATCGATTTCGGCCGAGTCGAGTTTGTTTTGCCGCCCACCGTGTATGAATGGGGAATGGAGGGAGAAACAGAGGTCTTTCGGACGAGCTTGAATCAAATGAGTTTTGCCGCCCATGTTTGACGCCCACCGTGTCGGAATGGGCTCAGAGGCGGTCGTGTCACGTCTAATTGAAGTTACTAACCTACCCCTATTTAGAGCAGTGGAAATCGGGCCGATGGATTGTCCGTGTAATGGGTAGACAGTAATTTCCATCTCCCAAACACTTGGCTTCGGGCAGCCGACGTGGGAGTGGACATTTTGCTGCTTCTTTCGAATTTTGGGACAATAAGCATCCACGTTTACCCTGGCAACTAAATTCGAATCCATTTTGTATTCCTATATGAATCTTTATAAATCATTCTATGTGTTTTTATATATCTTCAAAAGGACGACAAAGATGTATTCCACTGTCATATATGAATATGGTTTACAAATGCCGATACTCAAATTCAGAAACTAGAATCCAGTTTAAGGTGAATTCGAATATTTGGAACACTTCATGTCCAACTCAAATGTCACACGCAGCATAATGTGTACTCCCATTTAGATATGTACACAAGCGATGTATCAAGATTCAAATACCGAGTCAATCAACCAAGAATGTACAGAACTAACAGACATATAAACACTTATAGAGTATATGGATCAATAATATCAACTAACATACATAAGCCAGGCCGCTGTACTTTTTTTGGCTACAACAGCATCCTTTTTTAGCCAGCATCTTGGCCCTTTCCGATGCGTGCCACTTATGGTCCATCTATACTACTACTATTGCTGAATGCACATTCAGCCCGATTGGCATATTTGTAGGTCTGGCACAGCAATCCAAATGAAATGTCTCCGAGTCTTATCAATTAATACAGACTTGTGCTCAAATAAAATTACAAACCAAAAACAAAAAAACAATTATTACATGATCTCTAAAACAAATGGTTTGATTGATTACATGAACAGACAACACAAAGGTTATTCAACTATGGAAAGAACATTTCACCTATGATTTACCAAGTAGGAATTTAATTTCCTTTTTTCCTTCAGGACCTTAACAATCTGGTCAGTCTCAGCTTGCTTCGTTTTGAAATCCACCAAATATTTAATGGTTGTCTTGAGTACTGCTTGTGATTGTGCTGTTTGCTTCCTCAACATGTCAACTTCATCTCTAAGTGCAGAAGCAGAATCTCTTTCTACCACTAGTTTAGCCTCTAGAGCATCAGCAGTTGGCAATTCATAATGCACGATTGGGCCGGTGCCACTGCTGTGGGATGATGCAACGTCCATGGGGACCTCGCTCTTTGATCTTGGGCTAACCTGTTTTGCCATTAAAGTTCCGATTGGATTCAGAAAAGTTGAAGTTAGCAAAACATCTCAACTGGGAGTTATAACAGCAAACCAGTTAAACAAACAAGGAATTAAAGAGTTTCAATTGGATGCTGAAAAGTAGTTATTAACATCATTGTAACCCGCTGTTGCAGCAGCAAAGCAGTTAAACAAACAAGTAGATATTTAAGTTAAGGCAAACAGGTAATTCTTAACAGTAAGTATCAAACACATAGATAGGCGCAGTCTACAATATGATTAACAGGCTGTGCCATTATGTAATCAGTAGCAAACTAAATTAAGCCAAGCAACGTAATTGAACAATTTTGCAATAAGTGGCTAACTAAAATTCCGAGAAGCAGGTAACTGAACTTACGCTAGTTCTTTGTACAGGCACACTGCAACTTCTTTTTCGCTTACAAGGTTGTACGAAGGAGTCCATGGCATCAATTGCTTGGATACGCAGTCCCAATACTTCTTTCTTCCCACACTGCATGGGTAAGTCGAATGGTTAATCTGGTAAGATGGTGCGTCCTTGATATGTTATATGAGGACGTGTAGTCAGACTAGTTGTAGCCAACACATCACACTGGCTTTTACTGTATATTTCATGCGATTACTTTTGGCATATCGAGATCTAAGCAATCTACAATAGGATGAAAAGACTGGCATCCTTCACATTATTGGCGAACTCAGTTCATAGAAACAAGCAATTCAACCATTCTGTGGGTAAATCAAAAGCGCCACTGGAATATTTTTCACTATCCAATCATACACGCAAAAAGGGGCGACGCCACCATAGGGGCTGGTATGGGCGGCCGCCTCAGGTGGCTGGAAAGTGTGCACCTAGTTTGAGTCGTCCAGGTTGGCCCACGCTAGTTTTGTTCGTCCCAACGCACGAGCAGGCAATGTAAAAATGAAGAAAAATGTTTCAATTTGGATGGGCCAATAACATAAGTGCAAGGCAGGCCCTATAGCAGGCTCGCGGCCCAAACGAGCGCCTCCCATATCGATCGACAGCAGGAAAAATCCCAATTCATTCGCTCCAGCCTCCAGTCTGGTTCGCTCCTAACCTAGCCGCCGCTGGACAGACCGACACAGCACTTCCTCGCGCCCTCGTTGGAGGGCGGTCGCCGGGCTTCAAGCGAACGGAAGGACAAGAAGATGAAGATCCAACCCTGGGTGTAGCCTGCGTGGGAGGCAGCGGCGGCAGCACGGGCATGGCATCGAGCTTGCGCAAACGGACAGTCGCAGCTTGCAAGAGTAGCATGCGCAACGAGCAGGTACATCACATCCCTGATTATATCTAATTCAACTCTTCAATTTCTGGCCAATAGTTAAACCTGACGGTGTTGTAAAACTGCTTGTATGTAGGGAATCTATGAGAAAATGAAACCAATTTCTACTTATTTTATAACTCCCCCAATCAATACTGAACTGACTGAATCTGATGTATCTAATCAAGTTTCCGGTGCAAACATACAAGCTCATGTTGTTCTTGAGCCTGAAGTGTCTAATGAACAGACTGCTAATGAAGGATTTGATGCAAACATTTTACATGCTCCTGGTGATGAACATATAGTGTCTAATGAGGGATCTAATGCAAGCATTTTGCAAGCTCATTGAAGGATTTAGTGTCTAATGATGATCTACTATGTTGAGAGAGACAGAGATTTGCAGGCATTGATGACAAGCAAATTATAGTGCATTTTCATAGCTTGAGGAAACGTCGAGGCCATCTACCAGAAAGTCCCCGTATCATGACAACATAGCATAAATACTTTTCTAATCTGTTGTTTGAAACTATTGGCATACTTGTGCAGGATAGATATATTGATATGCAGTTTGCGCACTGGTTATACGTGCAATTACACTTCGATATTTTCAGCCAGAGAACGAATAATTCAAGCAGGTACAGACCATGTTTGTAGTCCTTGTACACCATGTTGCATTTTGTGTTTTTTGGTGCTTGCATCATTTAGTGTTTATAATCTGAACTACTTTGGATCATTAGCTGGTTTTCAAAGTGCATGTAGCTTCACATTTCTCAAGTTATGTTGATTTCCGGAGTGCAAGTGCCTTCGTATTTTTAAGTTAAATGTTCGCCCCTGGTAACTTGAATTCGTGGATCAGCCACTGCACACAAATCATACACGAATGCCAGTACGAATTAAATGAAATGCAGGGACTTACGCTAGCTCGTTGTACAGGCTCACTGCAGCTCTGCTTGCGCTTGGGATGTTCCATGTACAAGTCCATGTTACCACTTGCTTGGATGTGCAGGCCTTGTGCTCCTTGCATCCCCCTCTGCATTTTTGACACGGCGAATGGTTGATCAAATAAGAGGAATCGACCTTGATGTTGTACCGGAGGACAGATACTTACAAGGTTATACGGGTGTGCAGGATGTGTACCAGATCCCGTAGCGCCGTCATGCTTCGCTAAAAATGGATTTGCTTGTTTCAGATGATATCTCCAGAAGAAATAAGAGTTAAAGTCAGAGTTGCATAGGCGTGTAAGCTAAGAGAGCAGTGAAAGGATATCCAAACATCGTCGGAACAGTGCACAAGGGAGTGATGTGTGGATACCTAGTTCGGGCCGGCGTTTGGGCATGCTCGCCTAGCTAGAGTGCGGGTCACTTCAGAGCCGTTGAGGGTGATGCACTGGCGTTGGCTGGCCGCGCACGGATGCAGATCTTGAGTGGCAGCGGAGCGCTACGATGCGGTGGACGAGACCGTTGGTGAAGCCCCAACGGCCTCGGGGGCGGAGGTGCGATGATGTGCTCGGTGAAGTAGCCCCGGTGAGCTGGGAGACGGCGTCGGTGAAGCGCACCTGATGCGGTGGAACTCGGTGTCTGTGAGGCACGTCGGTTGCGGCGGCCGACGTTGTCGGTGGACCACCCGGTGCGGTGGACGAGGGCGTAGATGAGGTAGCTCCGGTGCGGTGGTGAAGCGCGACCGTCGTCTTCGTCGTCGTCGTCCGGCACAGAGGTGGGGAACGGTGGGGAAAGAGACGAGACGAGGGGCGATTCGAGGGTTGGCGGCGAATTAGGGATTTGAGCAATCTGGGCGCGGAAGGGGACGGTGGAGAAGAGAGATTTTGCAGGGCTGGAATTGGGGCCGCCAGATATTTCAATCCGAAACGTGGAAGCGCGAACTTATATTGTCGTCGTCCTTTTTTGGGGGGGGGGGGTGGCTGGGTGCTACGCGTCCGACACACGCGACCACCCCGACAGGACTATGCTTCGGTGCCTTAAGGCACCTGCCTTTGTGTCCATGACATGTGGGCCCAACAGGTGGCTGGCCCACATGTCAGTGACCCAAAGGCAGGTGCCTTTAAGGCACCGAAGCAGCGTCCACCCCGACACGACCCTGGTCTGCCTGGTGCGCCTACATTTGAGAATGCAAACGAATCTTCTTTCATTTGCAAACGAATCTGTATGTATTACCATGCCGTGTTTTCCTTGCAATAATTAGTCATTCGAAACGAGATACTCCCTCCGTTCACTTTTGTAAGTCGTTTCAGACAACTTAAAATGAATTGTTTTGCACATTGTCTGAAATGTCTTCAAGGTCTTATAAAAGTGAACAGAGGGAGTACTATAAATTAATTAATGAGGAGTTATTTGAAAAAAAATCGAAACGGTATCCACGCTAACGTGGATTAGAGTGTGTGTCACATTAATTGAGTTTATTTTGAATTAGAGTGTGTGTCACGTAGCGATCTCCAATTCTAACGTGGATTTCACATTTCACTGTATCCACGCTACTTTTTTAATACAAATTCATATGTATATGATGAACACCATGGTAGTGAGAAAACTTTTGGATGGATTCAAACATATGACCTACAAAAAGCACAACAAATTGAGTCAATGTCAACTTTTCGAAACTTAGTATGGCACGAATTCGAAATAATTACCCGTATGCCTGGTCCTCGGTTCAAATCTTACAATGTACACCGAATTGAAACATCGATATTAAGTCTCGTACTATGTACATTCAAATGTTGTTTTAGCCCCCCCCCCCGCACAAACGCTACATACTTCCTGTATCGGTCAATCTTCCTCTCCTAACCACCTTAGGAAGCTATCGGTTTCCAACACACGTTCATTCTTTCTCTCCATGTTTCGATCTCTAAGTCTCTCAACTACACAACCCCTTTTTCCACTCTGTTACCAAATGTATTTACCTCACACACCCGCCATTGCACCCCATGCCGAGCTCTCTCTCTCTCCCCCCCTCTCCCTCTCACCCTCTCGCGCTAAATACATGCATTGCCTATCTAGCCCCCCCAACCTCTCGTGCGCACGCATGCATGTTGTATATCTAGGTCACTCCCTCGAGACTGTCTCACTCTTTCTTCCGCACGGCGGGCCACACTCGCTCAATCTCGCTCTCTTTATCTGAGTCTCGTTTAACCTCGTTTTCTTTCACACACAAATGATATATCTCCCTGTTCGGGCCTCGATCGACACACTCTATACTCTCTCACGCAGATTGTCTATCTAGGTCAGTCCATCCAAGCCGCCGCCACTCTTTCGACCTCATGGTGGGCCACGCTCACTCAATCTCTCTCTCTCTCTCTCTCTCTCTCTTGTATGTCTCGATTGACCTCGCTCTTTCTCGGACAAAAACGATATATCACCATGTTTGAACGCAACTCGACCTATTCACATTGTATACTCTCTCATGCACATTGTCTATCTAGGTCATTCTCTCCAACCCGTCTCACTCTTCCGATCGCACGGCGACCCTATGTGATCGATTGACCTTGCTTCCTCCCACGCACAAAATATATCTACATGTCTATGACTGGATCATCTCTCAAGCTCTATCTTACAGCCCTCACCCTTGCCAAAAGCTCAATCGGACAATATCTCTCCAGAGCATATATATTTGTTCAATGAATGTCGGACCACACTCACTTTGTTTCTCTATCTATATGTCCCTCGATTGACCTTGCTTTCTCACACTGTATCTTCCACACGTTGAAGCTACTACCTCTCCATCCCTCGCAAAGCTGGAGCTATTTACATTGCGAGAGGCACTCCAACCTTGGATTAATTTGTGTAGGCATTTATTCCGGTCGGTTTAGATTATATTTTCGTAGCATTCGGCCCACAACTACTCCAAACACCGTTGCAACCCAGGCAACTCCCCTAGTTGATTTCCCTCTGGCTCGGTCATCGCTCTCTCGCACGTCCTTTCTCGCCTTCAACATCGCACCATGGTATTATTGAAAAAACTATGTTGTTCTCTTTAATTATTATAAATAAGCTACAAAACTACACACCGATAGTCCACTTGGAATGGAACAAATTTCGACCCACAAATTAAAGTGCTACAAACTACACACCGAGGGGCCCACATGTCATGAAACAAATTTGGACCCATATACAAATTAAAAAATAAAGGACGAGGATCGAACATGCGACCGGGCCTTCAAGCCGCACGTCAATAGGCAACATACGTAGAATAGCAATGTTTGTTGTACCCCCTTTGTTCACATAATGTTTTTATATTACCACAGCCTAATTAATGGATAACATGTAATATTATTTTTAGTACTATTCGCCTTCACTTACTGGTGGGTTCCATGTGTGCTCTCTCTCTCTCCTCCCCTTCTGCGTTTAGACGCACGGGCAAACAGGAAGAACTCGCGGGCGATGTTGCCGTTGACCATATCTGGACGCGTTCACAAGTCACGGCACCAGTTTCACGTACTAGCAGCACTAGTCAGTGTGTACGTGCAATGCACGTTAATTTGGAAGTATATTAAGTGCATGCGGATATTAAGTACTAGGATATTATTTGCGTGTTGTTATGTGATTAGCACTATTTTTGGCATGAAATTAACTGCACGCTAAACGTGTTGAGCGCTCGACATTGAAGCAGTCTAGGTTGTTGGATGACAAGGAATACATGTGGCTTGATGACGTTTTATATTTAATTTGATACGGCTCTAGCAGAACATTCAATCGATCAAACCATAGATTTCGTTCAGTCTGACTCCGACTTTAAATTATACGACGATCGATATAAAATAAACGGAAATGATAAACGTTCGGATTTTAAGCATGGCAATCCGAACGTTTTTCATGGCAAATTTAGATTACGCGGCGGCGGCGGGGGCGTCTCGCGGTGGGAAGCGGCTCCTCTGCCGTGCTCTGTGTGTCGTCGGGCCACTGACCGACGGCGACGGCGGCGTCTTGCGCCGTTGTTGGCGTACTCCTGGACATTGGCCTTGTTTCAAGGAAGGCCAAAATGTTCTGGACTTTGGAGCGAGTCAACTGGCGGGAGGAGGCGACTGGCGTTGGTGCAAGGAAGCGGTCGACAACGGCCATCCATGCCGCTGAGGAGGGCACTGGCACCCGCGCGGGGACAGGCGCTGTCAACGGCGCGACAGAGACATTCGTGTGCACGGGCACCGGCACGGGCGTGCACGTTAGTGCACGCACAGGCGCATGCGCTGGCAGGTGAACAGGCACCGGCACGAGCGTGCGCGTCAGTGCACGCGCAGGCGCATGCGCTGGCAGGTGCACGGGCGCGTGAAAGTCGGCGGGGACCTCGTGGAACCCCGTGGGATCAAGCTCGGCGACAATGTGCGGCTTCCAGCCCATCAATGCCACGGGCATGGGAGTTGGCGCAGTCGGGCGACGGGAGCCGGAACGGGAGCGGGGACAGGCGCGGCGTCTTCCCGCAAGGCTAGTTCAAGCTCGTCCCAAAGCGCCTTATGTTCTTGAGACTCCGGCTGGGTGTCTTCCTCAGGAAACTGGAACACTAAGGGCAGACCATCATGATGCGGCATGGCGTACGTTTAGGTCAGGCTAGTTGGAGGTAGACGACAGGAGAATCGGAGAGGAAGAGAGAAGATTGTAGCGATACCGGGTAGTGCGGGGTTGATTTTAAACTGCGGGCCAGCGACATTAAAAGTGGGAGCAGTTGGGACGACGGTGGGCGGCGGAGCCTGGGCAAAGGGCTCGCCTCCCGGTGAGCCTGCACAGCGGTCTGCTCGCACGCCTCCCTGACAGCCGGCGCAGCGGTCTGCTCGCACGCCTCCCGTCGACTCACACGCTTGCTCGACGGCACCTGCCGATGAGAAGCGGGGGACTCGTGGCGGCACGTAAACGCCCACGGTTTCAATAGTGAAAACGTTCGCCTTAACGTGACAGGTCTTTGTTCCAAAATACCTTGGCTCTTCATTTGTGCAACTTGTCATAAGCAGCTTGTCTCAAATTGAAGAAAAAACTTACGAAGTAATATTTGTGCCATATCACGTGACCATGCTCAGTTTCAAGAATTTATGCTCACTTTTGGATTTTCTGAAATTTAAGATCCAGGATTCGAAACAATATCATAACCTGCTGTATTTCTTAAGAAAGGATTTGGTCAAACATTTTGCTTAGTTAGACTTCAGACAAGTTATATATGCAGAGTAAAAGGATAATTCCTCCGTACCAGTGCATTGCCTGATATATTAACTCAAGTACTAGGCACGAACAAACGGGCTCAATTTTGTGCTCATCCCGGTGTAGTAGTAGTAGTACTAGGCAATGCAGTTGACGGGTGACCTTGATGAGCGGTGACCGAGGGAATTGAACCGTGCTCGGCACGGTAGGTAACGTTGTCTAGTTACTAAAGCATCCCTCCGTTGTTCACGGGTAGTCATTATAGACCGGGGACATGAGGGGAATTTCCTAGGGCTGGAATTCTGGCCGCCAGATATTTCGACTTGAAACGCTGAGGCTCGACTGGTTGGGGTTGCCTAATGTGCGTACCACGCACGCCACCGAAGGACACGAGCCCAGTTTTTTTTTATTTTTTTTATTTTTTTAGGATCAACACGAGCCAAGGCCTGGCTGGTACGCCATTGGGTCCTACCATTCGAGAATATGAAAGGAACCTTTTAAATTGCCGAACGAATCTATGTGTATTACAATACCTGCATTTTCCTTGCAAATACTAATCTCAACGTGGTAATTGATTTATGATGAGTTGTTGAATTAGAGTGAGTTTGTGATATAGTGATCTCAACGTGGATTTCACATTTCATGGTATCCCTAGTAAGTTTTCCAATGCAAATTCAAATTTAAAAGATGAACAATATGGAGGTGAGAAAACTTTGTATGTATCAAGCATATGACCACACACAGAGAGAGAGACACACACACACACACGCAAGAACACAACAACAATCCAATAAGTATAGTGCATCTATTTTTCCAAACCATGCATGTTTGACACGAATTCAAAAATACTCCTTCTATTCTTATATATTAGTCATTTAGAGAGTTCAACAAGTGACTACATACGGAGCAAAATGAGCGAATCTAGACTCTAAAATATGTCTATATACATCTATATGTGCCAGTCCATTTGAAACCTCTAAAAAGACTAATATTTAGGAACGAAGGGAGTAAAATGTAAGACATCCATGGTCCTCCGCTTAATATTTAAAATGAACATGAAATTGGAACATGAATATCAAGTCTAGTACTACAGTACATGCAAATGTTGTGTTTAGGCGGAGCTATGATTGTCGGGGGTCAACCCCTGGACCTTAGCTAAAATTGTGGAGCTCTGTTTAGGGTTGTTTAGATTATATTTGTCCCCACCCTCCCAACCACCGATTGGTTGTGCACCCCCCCCCCCCACCCCTCCTCCCCGGGAGAATATCATGTGCTCCCATACCTGAGATGATATATGCCGATATGAGTTGCTTGGAGCTTATAGATCTGAGATATAGCAGCTCACATGATGTGTCTTAATATTTTTGTAGGAAACCTTGATGAGTTTGAGAATTGCACACAATTTGTACAAAAACTATTCAGATGCCCTTTCATCCCATATCCAACGACCTCGAAGCTCGTATCACCGTAGCATCTAAGATGAAGGAGGACATCATATTCTCCTGTATGTAAGAATATCATGTGCTACCACACCTTAGATGCTTTGGTGATACAAGCTCTTCGGAGGCGTTGGATTTGTGACCCAACACCTCCTCGGTGGTTCGAATGGTTTTTTGCAGAAAAGCCCCAAAAGAGTTCGGCCACTGCTTACAAGCACAAAGACTGCTCAGATGCCATTGGATCTCAGATCAAACGACCTCCAAGCTCGTATCACCGTAGCATTCAAGCTGCGATAGCACCTTATGTTTTCTCGCACGGGAGAATATGAGGTGCTCCCGCACCGTAGATTCTATGGTGATACGAGTTCACTGAGATCTAACGGCCCACAGTAGGAGGTTTGAATGTTTTTGCAATATATGGCTGATAGAGTTTGGGAAATGCGCAGAAAGTACAAGTACTACGCATGTGCCATCTGATCACTGATCATACGACCTAGATGCTCATATCACCGTAGCGGGTAATTAAGCTACGGGGAGCACCTAATATGAGCAACGGGGAGCCGTTGGATCGAAGATGCAGTGGCACACACGAGGCCTGAATGTTTTATTTGCAAAAAAACCTTTGGAGAGTTTGGAAATTGCGCATAATTACAAAGACTACTCCCAAGCCATTGCATCTCACTTCCAACGGTGTAAAAACGTGTATCACCATAGTATCTAAGCTGCGGGGTGGATGTGATATTCTATGCCGCTGTCATTTTTGTTCGTAAACTTGTAAAATACGTGTAACTCGTGTCGTTACTTGTCTAACCGCACAAAGTGTTTGTTCAAAAAAAACATCCTACACTGAAATATTGGAACAACACACGGGGGTCCCACTTGTCATTAATCAAATTTGGACCTAAAACTAACAAATCTGAAAGACGAGATTCAAACTGGCAACATGGACTACAAAGCGTAAGTCGATAGCATGAAAAAACAAACGGTTGTTGGCTTTCTCCCATAACTTGATTTTATACAGTACTTGCGTTGAGTAGAGTAGAGGGAGTGCCTCGTCAACACGTGCATGACCGTTGTCTCACTTACTGGTGGGTCCCAGGTCTGCGATCTCAATCTCTCTTCTCTCCATCGTCTAACCTTTGCACGGTCACACACGAAGAGCGGCGCTAGCTTGCCATGGTGTTATTACAACTAAAAAAAGCTTGGAAAATAGAAGAATTGCCTAGAACAAGAGACGTTGTGGCTGGTTGAGACGGAGCTAACCACATCTATCCTCCGTGCCACGTTTTCATGATGAAGCTGTGTGGCTAGTGGGGTGTTTTCGACTGACTAGCTGGGTCCCGAGGTCGAACCATAGGTACTATTGTTGGGGAACGTTGCAGAAAATAAAAAAATTCTATGCTTCACCAAGATCAATCTATGGAGTCATCTAGCAACGAGAGAGAGGAGTGCATCTACATACCCTTGTAGATCGCGAGCGGAAGCGTTCAAGTGAACGGGGTTGAGGGAGTCATACTCGTCGTGATCCAAATCACCGAAGATCCTAGTGCTGAACGGACGGCACCTCCGCGTTCAACACACGTACGGTTGGGGAAGACGTCTCCTCCTTCTTGATCCAGCAAGGGGGGAGGAGAGGTTGATGGAGATCCAGCAGCACGACGGCGTGGTGGTGGAAGTAGCGGCGATCTCGGCAGGGCTTCGCCAAGCTCAGTGAGAGGGAGAGGTGTTACAGGGGGAGAGGGAGGTGCCAGGGACTAGGGTACGCAGCCCTCCCTCCCCCCTCTTTATATAGGGGCCCTACGGGCGCCGACCCCCTAGAGATCCAATCTCAAGGGGGGCGGCGGCCAAGGGGAGGAACTTGCCCCCCAAGTCAAGTGGGGCGCCCCCCACCCCTAGGGTTTCCAACCCTAGGCGCAGGGGGAGGCCCAAGGGGGGTGCACCAGCCCACCAGGGGCTGGTTCCCTTCCCACTTCAGCCCATGTGGCCCTCCGAGATAGGTGGCCCCACCCGGTGGACCCCCGGGAACCTTCCAATGGTCCCAGTACAATACCGGTGACCCCCAAAACTTTCCCGGGGGCCGAAACTGGACTTACTATATACAATTCTTCACCTCCGGACCATTCTGGAACTCCTCGTGACGTCCGGGATCTCATCCGGGACTCCGAACAACTTTTGGGTTACCGCATACTAATATCTCTACAACCCTAGCTTCACCTTAAGTGTGTAGACCCTACGGGTTCGGGAATCACGCAGACATGACCGAGACAGCTCTCCGGCCAATAACCAACAGCGGGATCTGGATACCCATGTTGGCTCCCACATGTTCCACGATGATCTCATCGAATGAACCACGATGTCGAGGATTCAAGTAATCCCGTATACAATTCCCTTTGTCCATCGGTACGTTACTTGCCCGAGATTCGATCGTCAGTATCCCAATACCTCGTTCAATCTTGTTACCGGCAAGTCACTTTACTCGTACCATAATGCATGATCCCGTGACCAACCACTTGGTCACATTGAGCTCATTATGATGATGCATTACGAGTGGGCCCAGAGATACCTCTCCGTCATACGGAGTGACAAATCCCAGTCTCGATCCGTGTCAACCCAACAGATACTTTCGGGGATACCTGTAGTATACCTTTATAGTCACCCAGTTACGTTGTGACGTTTGGTACACCCAAAGCACTCCTACGATATCTGGGAGTTACACGATCTCATGGTCTAAGGAAATGATACTTGACATTAGAAAAGCTCTAGCAAACGAACTACACGATCTTGTGCTATGCTTAGGATTGGGTCTTGTCCATCACATCATTCTCCTAATGATGTGATCCCGTTATCAATGACATCCAATGTCCATAGTCAGGAAACCATGACTATCTGTTGATCAACGAGCTAGTCAACTAGAGGCTCACTAGGGACATGTTGTGGTCTATGTATTCACACATGTATTACGATTTCCGGATAACACAATTATAGCATGAATAATAGACAATTATCATGAACAAGGAAATATAATAATAATCATTTTATTATTGCCTCTAGGGCATATTTCCAACAGTCTCCCACTTGCACTAGAGTCAATAATCTAGTTACATTGTGATGAATCGAACACCCATAGAGTTCTGGTGTTGATCATGTTTTGCTCGCGGAAGAGGTTTAGTCAACGGATCTGCGACATTCAGATCCGTATGCACTTTGCAAATATCTATGTCTCCATCTTGAACATTTTCACGAATGGAGTTGAAGCGACGCTTGATGTGCCTGGTCTTCTTGTGAAACCTGGGCTCCTTGGCAAGGGCAATAGCTCCAGTGTTGTCACAGAAGAGAGTGATCGGCCCCGACGCATTGGGTATGACTCCTAGGTCGGTGATGAACTCCTTCATCCATATTGCTTCATGCGCTGCCTCCGAGGCTGCCATGTACTCCGCTTCACATGTAGATCCCGCCACGACGCTTTGCTTGCAACTGCACCAGCTTACTGCCCCACCATTCAAAATATACACGTATCCGGTTTGTGACTTAGAGTCATCCAGATCTGTGTCGAAGCTAGCGTCGACGTAACCCTTTACGACGAGCTCTTCGTCACCTCCATAAACGAGAAACATATCCTTAGTCCTTTTCAGGTACTTCAGGATATTCTTGACCGTTGTCCAGTGTTCCATGCCGGGATTACTTTGGTACCTTCCTACCAAACTTACGGCAAGGTTTACATCAGGTCTGGTACACAGCATGGCATACATAATAGACCCTATAGCCGAGGCATAGGGGATGACACTCATCTTTTCTCTATCTTCTGCCGTGGTCGGGCATTGAGCCGAGCTCAATTTCACACCTTGCAACACAGGCAAGAACCCCTTCTTGGACTGATCCATATTGAACTTCTTCAATATCTTATCAAGGTATGTGCTTTGTGAAAGACCTATGAGGCGTCTCGATCTATCTCTATAGATCTTGATGCCTAATATGTAAGCAGCTTCTCCAAGGTCCTTCATTGAAAAACACTTATTCAAGTAGGCCTTAATGCTGTCCAAAAGTTCTATATCATTTCCCATCAAAAGTATGTCATCTACATATAATATGAGAAATGCTACAGAGCTCCCACTCACTTTCTTGTAAACGCAGGCTTCTCCATAAGTCTGCATAAACCCAAACGCTTTGATCATCTCATCAAAGCGAATGTTCCAACTCCGAGATGCTTGCACCAGCCCATAAATGGATCGCTGGAGCTTGCATACCTTGTTAGCATTCTTAGGATCGACAAAACCTTCCGGCTGCATCATATACAGTTCTTCCTTAAGATAGCCGTTAAGGAATGCCGTTTTGACGTCCATTTGCCATATCTCATAATCATAGTATGCGGCAATTGCTAACATGATTCGGACGGACTTCAGCTTTGCTACGGGAGAGAAAGTCTCATCGTAGTCAACCCCTTGAACTTGCCGATAACCCTTAGCGACAAGTCGAGCTTTATAGATGGTAACATTACCATCCACGTTCGTCTTCTTCTTAAAGATCCATTTGTTTTCTATCGCTCGCCGATCATCGGGCAAGTCTGTCAAAGTCCATACTTTGTTTTCATACATGGATCCTATCTTGGATTGCATGGCTTCTAGCCATTTGTTGGAATCTGGGGCCGCCATCGCTTCTTCATAGTTCGAAGGTTCACCGTTGTCTAACAACATGATTTCCAGGACAGGGTTGCCATACCATTCTGGTGTGGAGCGTGTTCTTGTGGACCTACGAAGTTCAGTAGCAACTTGATCTGAAGTACCTTGATCATCATCATTAACTTCTATAGTCGGTGCAGGCACCACAGGAACATCTTCCTGAGCTGCGCTACTTTCCGGCTCAAGAGGCAGTACTTCATCGAGTTCTACTTTCCTCCCACTTATTTCTTTCGAGAGAAACTCTTTCTCCAGAAAGGACCCGTTCTTGGCAACAAAGATCTTGCCTTCGGATCTAAGGTAGAAGGTATACCCAATGGTTTCCTTAGGGTATCCTATGAAGACGCATTTTTCCGACTTGGGTTCGAGCTTTTCAGGTTGAAGTTTCTTGACATAAGCATCGCATACCCAAACTTTTAGAAACGATAGCTTAGGTTTCTTCCCAAACCATAATTCATACAGTGTCGTCTCACCGGATTTAGACAGTGCCCTATTTAAAGTGAATGTAGCTGTCTCTAGACTGTATCCCCAAAATGATAGCAGTAAATCGGTGAGTGACATCATAGATCGCACCATATCCAATAGAGTGCGATTACGATGTTCGGACACACCGTTACGCTGAGGTGTTCCAGGCGGCGTGAGTTGTGAAACGATTCCACATTTCCTTAAGTGCGTACCAAATTCGTGACTTAAATATTCTCCTCCACGATCTGATCGTAAGAACTTTATTTTTCGGTCACGTTGATTCTCTACCTCATTCTGAAATTCCTTGAACTTTTCAAAGGTCTCAGACTTGTGTTTCATCAAGTAAACATACCCATATCTAGTCAAGTCATCAGTGAGGGTGAGAACATAACGATAGCCACCGTGAGCCTCAACGCTCATTGGACCGCACACATCAGTATGTATAATTTCCAATAAGTTGGTTGCTCGCTCCATTGTTCCGGAGAATGGAGTCTTGGTCATTTTACCCATGAGGCATGGTTCGCACGTGTCAAATGATTCGAAATCAAGAGACTCCAAAAGTCCATCTGTATGGAGCTTCTTCATGCGTTTGACACCAATGTGACCAAGGCGGCAGTGCCACAGATATTTGGGACTATCATTATCAATCTTACATCTTTTGGTATTCACACTATGAATATGTGTAACATCACGTTCCAGATCCATTAAGAATAAACCATTGACCAGCGGGGCATGACCATAAAACATATCTCTCATATAAATAGAACAACCATTATTCTCGGATTTAAATGAGTAGCCATCACGTATTAAACGAGATCCAGATACAATGTTCATGCTCAAAGCTGGCACTAAATAACAATTATTAAGGTTTAAAACTAATCCCGTAGGTAAATGTAGAGGTAGCGTGCCGACGGCGATCACATCGACCTTGGAACCATTCCTGACGCGCATCGTCACCTCGTCCTTCGCTAGTCTCCGTTTATTCCGCAGCTCCTGTTTTGAGTTACAAATATGAGCAACCGCACCGGTATCAAATACCCAGGAGCTACTACGAGTACTGGTAAGGTACAAATCAATTACATGTATATCACATATACCTTTAGTGTTGCCGGCCTTCTTGTTTGCTAAGTACTTGGGGCAGTTCCACTTCCAGTGTCCACTTCCCTTGCAGTAAAAGCACTCAGTCTCAGGTTTGGGTCCATGCTTTGGCTTCTTCCTGGCAACTAGCTTACCGGGCGCGGCAACTCCCTTGCCGTCCTTCTTGAAGTTCTTTTTACCCTTGCCTTTCTTGAAACTAGTGGTTTTATTGACCATCAACACTTGATGTTCCTTTTTGATTTCCACCTCCGCTGATTTCAGCATTGAAAATACTTTAGGAATAGTTTTCACCATCCCCTGCATATTGTAGTTCATCACAAAGCTCTTGTAGCTAGGTGGGAGCGACTGAAGGATTCTGTCAATGACCGCCTCGTCCGGGAGGTTAATGTCCAGCTCGGACAAGCAGTTGTGCAACCCAGACATTTTGAGTATGTGCTTGCTGACAGAACTATTTTCCTCCATCTTACAACTATAGAACTTGTCGGAGACTTCATATCTCTCGACCCGGGCATGAGCTTGGAAAACCATTTTCAGCTCTTCGAACATGTCATATGCTCCGTGTTGCTCAAAACGCTTTTGGAGCCCCGGTTCTAAGCTGTAAAGCATGCCGCACTGAACGAGGGAGTAGTCATCAACACGCGACTGCCAGGTGTTCATAACGTCTTGAGTTGCGGGGAAGACGAGTGCTTCACCTAGCAGTGCATCTAGGACATATGCTCTTTTGGCAGCTATGAGGATGATCCTCAAGTTCCGGACCCAGTCTGTGTAGTTGTTGCCATCGTCTTTCATCTTGGTTTTCTCTAGGAACGCGTTGAAGTTAAGGGCAACATTAGCGTGGGCCATTTAATCTACCAGACATATTGCAAAAGTTTTTAGACTAAGTTCATGATAATTAAGTTCATCTGATCAAATTATTCAATGAACTCCCACTCAGATAGACATCCCTCTAGTCATCTAAGTGATCCATGATCCGAGTCAACTAGACCGTGTCCGATCAACACGTGAGACGGACTAGTCATCATCGGTGAACATCTTCATGTTGATAGTATCTTCTATATGACTCATGTTCGACATTTCGGTCTCTTGTGTTCCGAGGCCATGTCTGTACATGCTAGGCTCGTCAAGTCAACCTAAGTGTTTTGCATGTGTAAATCTGTCTTACACCCGTTGTATGTGGATGTTAGAATCTATCACACCCGATCATCACGTGGTGCTTCAAAACAACGAACTTTCACAATGGTGCACAGTTAGGGGGAACACTTTCTTGAAATTATTATGAGGGATCATCTTATTTACTACCGTCGTCCTAAGCAAATAAGATGCAAAAACATGATAAACATCACATGCACTCAAATAATGACATGATATGGCCAATATCATATTGCTCCTTTGATCTCCATCTTCGGGGCGCCATGATCATCTTCGTCACCGGCATGACACCATGATCTCCATCATCGTGTCTCCATGAAGTTGTTCGCCAACTATTACTTCTACTATTATGGCTAACATTTTAGCAATAAAGTAAAGTAACTACATGGCGTTTATTCAATGACACGCAGATCATACAATAATTAAGACAACTCCTATGGCTCATGTCGGTTGTCATACTCATCGACATGCAAGTCATGATTCCTATTACAAGAACATGGTCAATCTCATACATCACATATATATCATTCATCACATCCTTTTGGCCATATCACATTACAAGGCATATGCTGCAAAAACAAGTTAGACGTCCTCTAATTGTTGTTGCATGTTTTACGTAGCTGCAATAGGGTTCTAGCAAGAACGTTTCTTACCTACGTCAAAGACACAACGTGATATGCCAATTTCTATTTACCCTTCATAAGGACCCTTTTCATCGAATCCGATCCGAGTAAAGTGGGAGAGACAGACACCCTTTAGCCACCTTATGCAACTAGTGCATGCCAGTCGATGGAACCTGTCTCATGTAAGCGTACGTGTAAGGTCGGTCCGGGCCGCTTCATCCCACGATGCCGCCAAAACAAGATAAGACTAGTAGTGGCAAGTAAATTGACAAAATCTACGCCCACAACAAATTTGTGTTCTACTCGTGCATAGAAACTACGCATAGACCTAGCTCATCATGCCACTGTTGGGGAACATTGCAGAAAATAAAAAAATTCTATGCTTCACCAAGATCAATCAATGGAGTCATCTAGCAACGAGAGAGAGGAGTGCATCTACATACCCTTGTAGATCGCGAGCGGAAGCGTTCAAGTGAACGGGGTTGAGGGAGTCGTACTCGTCGTGATCCAAATCACCGAAGATCCTAGTGCCGAACAGACGGAACCTCCGCGTTCAATACGCGTACGGTTGGGGAAGACGTCTCCTCCTTCTTGATCCAGCAAGGGGGAAGGAGAGGTTGATGGAGATCCAGCAGCACGACGGCGTGGTGGTGGAAGTAGCGGCGATCTCGGCAGGGCTTCGCCAAGCTCAGCGAGAGGGAGAGGGAGGCGCCAGGGCCTAGGGTACGCAGCCCTCCCTCCCCGCTCTTTATATAGGGGCCCTAGGGGGGGCGCCGCCCCCCTAGAGATCCAATCTCAAGGGGGGCGGCGGCCAAGGGGGGAACTTGCCCCCCAAGTCAAGTTGGGCGCCTCCCACCCCTAGGGTTTCCAACCCTAGGCGCAGGGGGAGGCCCAAGGGGGGTGCACCAGCCCACCAGGGGCTGGTTCCCTTCCCACTTCAGCCCATGTGGCCCTCCGGGATAGGTGGCACCACCCGGTGGACCCCCGGGAACCTTCCAATGGTCCCAGTACAATACCGGTGACTCCCGGAACTTTCTCGGTGGCCGAAACTGGACTTCCTATATACAATTCTTCACCTTCGGAACTCCTCGTGACATCCGGGATCTCATCCAGGACTCCGAACAACTTTCGGGTTACCGCATACTAATATCTCTACAACCCTAGCGTCACCGAACCTTAAGTGTGTAGACCCTACGGGTTCGGGAATCACACAGACATGACCGAGACAGTTCTCCGGCCAATAACCAACAGCGGGATCTGGATACTCATGTTGGCTCCCACATGTTCCACGATGATCTCATCGAATGAACCACGATGTCGAGGATTCAAGTAATCCCGTATACAATTCCCTTTGTCAATCAGTACGTTACTTGCCCGAGATTCGATCGTCGGTATCCCAATACCTCGTTCAATCTCGTTATCGGCAAGTCACTTTACTCGTACCGTAATGCATGATCCCGTGACCAACCACTTGGTCACATTGAGCTCATTATGATGATGCATTACCGAGTGGGCCCAGAGATACCTCTCCGTCATACGGAGTGACAAATCCCAGTCTCGATCCGTGTCAACCCAACAGATACTTTCGGGGATACATGTAGTATACCTTTATAGTCACCCACTTACGTTGTGACGTTTCGTACACCCAAAGCACTCCCATGATATCTGGGAGTTACACGATCTCATGGTCTAAGGAAATGATACTTGACATTAGAAAAGCTCTAGCAAACGAACTACACGATCTTGTGCTATGCTTAGGATTGGGTCTTGTCCATCACATCATTATCCTAATGATGTGATCCCGTTATCAATGACATCCAATGTCCATAGTCAGGAAACCATGACTATTTGTTGATCAATGAGCTAGTCAACTAGAGGCTCACTAGGGACATGTTGTGGTCTATGTATTCACACATGTAATACGATTTCCGGATAATGCAATTATAGCATGAATAATAGACAATTATCATGAACAAGGAATTATAATAATAATCATTTTATTATTGCCTCTAGGGCATATTTCCAACAACTACGTCTGATACAGTATATTTTTACACGCACATTTTTCCTCCGTGCTGAGACGTGGCACACCCTACCGCGCGGTTTCGGGGTCCTCCCGGGTGGTGCACGCATATATTCTTCCTGACGTGGGACGCCCTACCGCGTGTTTTCTGGGTCCTCCTCGATCGTAGCGCCGAAGCAAGTAAATGAGTCGTCAAATCACGAAAGACCACCTTTCCTACCGAGTACATCAGTGAAGCATGATGGCTAGCTAGTTGGGCTAGTTCGACCAATTAGCTAGGCCGCCGCCACATTTGTTTTTTCACCCCTTTTTTATCTACTTGCCGGCAGGTAAATTTAAATATCCACCGTGGCATTGCTCTGGTGTTTGGGTGCGGCAGGATTTTTAAATTTTTTTTATTGACGGGAGCAGGCGTGGCAGGATTTTAAATTTTATGATTGATGGGAGCAGGCGCGGCAGCAATTAGTCACGATGACTCCGGCTGTAAAACCCACTGCTCCCTGATGTGAGAAGTCATCAACTGGTGTTTTACCATGGTGAAAACCAAAAGATTCCCCGCTCGTCGGCTGGATCCCTCTGCCTTCCCGTAGATTGCATTGCCTTTCAGCCGTTTCGCCCCCTTTGCTTCCTCTCCCCATTGCTCCTACCTGGTCCCATGGCGGCGCAGCAGATCACGGAGTCTGAGATGAGGCGCCTGACACAGGAGCTCCATGCCAAGGATGCGGAGCTCAGGGCCAAGGATGTGGAGCTCCGTGAGCTCAAGGAGGAGAGGAGTGTCGTGCTCCTCTGTTATGTGCGGGAGTTCACGGAGCTTCAAAAGCGGCAGGCGTCCACCACAAAGATGCTCGAGCCGTAGGTGGTGTTGCTGCAGAAAGCGGGAGATACGGTAGGCCATCAGGGGAGCCGGGTGGAGCGCGAGCGGGCCGATCATGACGAGGTCCAGGATCGCCTTAGCCACTTGGTGAACCAAGTTGCCACGCACGTGTGCGGCTGCGTGATGCCCACCGTCGTGCGAGCGTGATGATGCTGGCCGTCGGGCTAAACCCTTTCGACCACCCGGTCGACTTCAATGAGTTGCGGCTTCCTGACCTGGTCTCCTTCTTCACCTATATCTCCGAGGAGCTGAGCCGTCTCCGCGCGATGGTGGGGGCTGAGCTAGACAAAGAGGGGTTGCGGGCTGCCCTCGCCGTTGCCGGGCGAATCCTTTCAGGGCTCCATCACCGGAATCCATTCGTGCCATTGGACGCCGTCTTTGACGAGCTGGCTCCCATCGACCGGGAGCAGGCTCTGCGGGCGGTTGCACCCTGCATCACCAACATCGTGCGCCTCGAAAAGCAGATGGACTTCGGTGTTGTTTAGGCGCCCTCTGCATGGACATGTCCATGTCTCGGTGCAACATGACCGTCGGATCAAACTCAGACGATGCAAATCAGTCACTGTAGCACAAAGCGTGTGGGTGTGTTTGGTTGCATTCTCATCTCAATATAGTTGTTTCCTCTTTGTGTATTTTTGTCAACCTACTAGTGTGGACTCATGCACCCTTCATGCACTCTGCCAAACACACAAAAGTGGGTCGACAAGGGAACTTTTGCTCCCATCCCATGCACCCTTCATACACCCTACCTAACACTATTCGTGCTTCATATGGTTCATGTTTCATGGAGTACTATAGCACCGTACTCTCTGTGCGCTGTGGACCTAGTTCTGTTAACATTGATCTCACCGTTCATTCTCGACCGGACAGTCGAAAAAGCGGTACTATGTTACATATAGGAGTAGTTGACATGCGCACAACATCATTTGTTATTGTCATATCTTACTACACTAGCAAAAAGATTGTGTAGTACTAACGTATGAACCACTGCACATGCCTAGTAGTAGGAGCAATGTGTATGTTCAAGTGGCTGCCGTGTTTCGCACTCCTCCGTCGTAAGTGGAAACGCTTGCTGTAATCATTTTTTTCTTCAGAAAAACAGTGGACATGCTCTACCGTGCGGATCCTCCTCCAGCCATGCACTAAATTACTCACTTTCGCCGATGTGTGGGACAGCCAGCACCTGGGTCCACCAACCATGCACTAAATTACTCCGTAGTAGAGTGACGGTAGACTACCCCGATCGAACCGCCACAGTAATGTCCAATGATCCGCCAAATCACAAAACCCCCTCCTTTCCAGCAGTAAGTTGGATGGACGAAGCAACCATCATTTCACTCTTCTCTCTCAGCTTCCTCTCTTGAAGAAAACCCCCACTCGCTTTTCTTCTCCCTCATCTCCTTCCTCCTTTCACTCTTCTCTCTCAGCTTCCTCTCTTGGATGGACACCGGAGCACCGGCCGACGTGATGTCTATGGCTCTGGCCAAAATCGTCGAGGCTCATGGTACGAAGAAGCGCAAGCACCCCGCTGAGACTACCACAGACAAGCTCGAATCCATCGCCCTGTCCAAGCCCCCCTCTCTAGGATCCCTCATTAAGCAAGTCTAGGTAATGTCTCTTGTTCACGATCTTTTTCTCGATCTTGATCGTGTTTTTTCATCTAACACGTAGTACTAGTACTGGTAGTACAACTTTCTGGGTGATCTTGCATGTGATTTTAGTGTGCCAAATGACGGTTCTAAATTCCTCTTTTGACCAAAACATGCGAGAGGTTGACGCTGATTTCTTATAGATTACTTTCAACTACTCCCTCTGTCCCAAATTTCTTGTCTTAGATTTGTCTAGATACGGATGTATCTAATACTAATATGTGACTTGATACATCCGTATCTAGACAAATCTAAGACAAGAATTTTGGGACGGAGGGAGTACTTTATGAACATCAATGCTACCTTTTAAGAGGGTATATTTGCCTCAGTAACTTGTGTTATGGATATTGCAAGTAATCCCTCTGCTCTCATGCCTTTGAAGACATGTTCTAGTGTCTTTGTTCACTCATTTCTGTGTGTATATGTAGTCATATATGGAGTATAATATCGAAAATCATCTTATATTTCTGAACGGAGGTAGTAATAAAATATGGTTTCTGTTTGAATTAGAACCAGGTCCGCGGTGGAGATGAAGTTCTCAAAGTCATGCCGTGTGAACTGGAAGACCTGATGATGAGTTCTACTGCTGAACTATCCAACTGCTGTGTCCTTGTCGCCACGTGTCCTGAACTATTGTTTTCATGTAGCATTGTTGTCAGGCGTGTTCTCGAGGTTGTACTTGACCACAACAATTTCCTGGCGTGCCTTTGATTACAAAGGGCGTGGTTCTTGTAAAGATTCCCAACAAATCTGATGCGGCCTGTCTTCATCATCATGTTTATGAGTGGAAATACCACTCTGTTAGGTTCTCCAAGGTTGACAAGATGGTGATGGTGCATGTAGACATCTCACACGAAGTCCATGGCCTAGTCAGTTATGCGGGGTTCATCCTATAGGTCGGTGGCAAGAAATAGTCTACAGAGTTTAGTTAGTGCAACTTTGCTTGTCTGTAGTAAGTACTATTGTTCAGTACTTGATTTGTCTTTGTAAACCCTGTATTGTTTATTAGTACTGCCGCTTTTGGTGTGTGGTCAGTCCTAAGAACGGTCTATGTTAATGTCTGTCCACTCAATTCAGTCTGTATATTTTGAAGTATCCAGATCATATTTTTTGTGAGGACGGTTTATCAATTATGGTTACACTCCAATATCTGTATGCATTGCAGGGTTTATCGCACCCACCAGGATTTCTAGTCCCATGGATGTTCGGTCCATACGATTTGTCACGACCTTTGGACTGTCCTGCTTGTGGGAGTAGGCGGGGCCCCTGCATGCCACGCGTAGTTGGACGATCAATCTTCTGTTTAGTACTTCAACATAGTGATTTCCTGGTAAGGATTCACTCGTGTCACATCAAGTAAATCTTATTGATTTGTTGTCTAAATCTTATTGATTTAATGTCATGTTTTCTTTCTTTTCCTGCAATTTTACGATGCAGGTTTTGCCATGTGACATTCATCACAGAATAAACCGTTTGGTTTGCTCTGCGATGGCTATTTTTGCAGGTTTCACTTCTTATGTCGTGTTAGTAACGAAGGCATTGTCCATCACTTACATTACTTGGAAAAAATTGGATCAGTCTGTTGTCTGAGTACAAGCTGAATCCCTGTGATGAACTGCAGTTTGGTTTAACAAAAACGCCACAATTAGTCCTTCTCGCGTTTAAAAGAAATGAAGAAAAAAAACTTGATCACGGTCACGGATCCTAGTCAAGTTAGAAAGCTGATCATAGCAGACCAGACACGATCGTCGCTGTCTCACACATCGGTACCACCTTTAGTAATGGATCGAGCACCGGCAGTTGCTCTAGCACTGACAGTGGCAGCAGCTCAGTCTGATCCAGCTGAGGATTGGGCACCAACCGCGTCAGCGGATCAGTCTGATCTACCAGAGGATCAGGCATCAACACCGGCACCTGCTCCGACACCGGCACCAGCTCTACAAGGAGCACCATCTCCAGCAGCAGCGGCGGCTTCGGCACCTGCACCAACACTTGCACTTGCATCTGCTCCGGCCTGTGCAGTTGCACCGGCAACAGACTGGGCTGCAGTTCGCACTTCATATACCAAAGTCCTTACAAAAACCGACATGTCCGCCTTCTTGGTAAGCATTGGCTGCCCAAGTGCTTCGTTCTTTTTTATTTCCATGTTGTTTCACATGATTCACTGTGTTGATCCAACTGTGTGGGTATGTCTTCTTGTTTGCAAACAGAGAATTCCTAGAGCAACGAGGGAGTCGTTCAACAATCTAGGCGACCGCGGCCAAGTTTCTCTTACCATGCACAGCCTTGGTGTGAATGAACCTGCTCAATATACCGTAAGTACAAAGGATGGTCGCATGATGATTGATGCTAAAGGATGGTCAAGGTTCAAATCTAAATCATATCTTGTGGTAGGGGATGATGTAAAAGTCGAACTTTCTCGGCAAGGAGAGCTGGTCCAAATCAACTTTGAAATTCTTCAGTAGCAGCACGCAACTGCCGAGCTGATCTATCCTCCGAGAGATTTTGATGTAATAATCTGGCATGGTGAAACAAGTGTCCTGTGTGTATAAGTAGTACGACACTATTATTTATCACATGATATATCGCTGATAGAATTGCAACTCTGATTGCTGGTTAGGAACTGTAGTTCAATTTCATTCCAACAGCTGTCGTGCTTTATTCAATTTTGTGTATTCGCCTTGTGACAGCATCTAAAACCAGCATCGTACCGATTGCTTGCAATATGAAAAGCGATGAGGTAGAACACATGGGCCCCCAAACATGCAGGGTCGGCCTGCGGCCCAGTCTAGAACCGTGAGCCTATCTGAGTATTATATTCTCAGCTGAACCCCCATAAAAAAGCTGAACCCCCATAATGCCCGTGCATTGCAGAGGGAGTATATTTCTCGGCAAGGTGAGCCTGTCTGTGATATAAAAGACTTGTATATTTCTTTATAGAGGGAGTATCTCTCTGCCAAAAAATATATTTATGTGTAACTAGTTAGTCTTGTATTTCTACTTCCTTTCGCTGATATGTGGGGCAACCGGCAATGGGGTCCATGTGCCATATGCACCAATTAGAGTGCACAACTTAGCGGTAGACACACCCCGGTCGTAGCGCCACAGTAATGCCCAATGAGCCATCAAATCACAACCCCCCCCCCTTTCCAGCTTTAGCAGTAAGCTGGACGGACGAAGCGGCAATATTTCACTGGGCCTGAATCCCCTTCTCCCTCGTCTTCTTGTTCAGAGAAAACCCCCTCTCGGCGATTGCATAGGGTTTTATCATGGAGAACCAGGTACGAATTCTTCATCCATCCCCGATAAATCCAAGTCCCTTGGTCGCAGGTAATCCTAGGATGGCAGCCGCCGCCGTTGATGCATTTCTCTTCCTACTGAATCTAGTGTGTTTCATTTGCAGTGCCCAAAGTGCGAGGACCCTACAGGTTTCTGCACCCTCTGCGAGATGCCACACTTGTTCCTTCTCATCCTAACTCAGCATTTTGAAACGTGCACAGTATGTTCCTAGAATCCTCTTTTCTATCCGGGAGGGTGGGAGTTTTTTGAACATGATGTGTTCTCATATTATTTTTCCTGTAGCGTCTTATTTGCTCTGCCAGAACACATGTACTCAAGATGCTCGGCCTTGCCATAACTGAATACACTAGTTTAATGGTCATAGTGAAGACAAGCCATGGATATAAGTTCCGAGTTGGGTTCATGAACCAAGAAGATCGCTGCTTTTTTTATGGCCGAACTTGGATAAACTTTCTCAAGTGTTACGGACTGAAAGTTGGCGCACGAATGTTGATGGAAATAGCAGAACCTGGTCTCATCTTCACTGCGATCTTCCACCCCGACGTCATTCCAATTGTTCATCCATGTTAGTTTTGTATCTGGTTCTTGCTTGTTGCCTCGATTACTTCTTAATCCACCTATTCTGTCTAACTAATCACAATTTAACTTTAGAAGTAGCAACGAATCTCTCACGAAGATGCTACTTCTAACTAATATTTTCTTATAATTGGTGGCACGTGTAGGTTTTTTCAGAGTTAAGCAGTCTGCTTGTTTGTTACTCTGTAATAACTCGGCTGTTACTGATGGCACTGAAGTTGACTGGATCGACATCCACAAGTTCCTACACTTTATTGATCGTCTTGAGGTCCTTGTGGGGCGTTTCAATGGTGGAAGGCCACGTGGGATATGTGTGCCACTGCTGCACTCGTTGAACAGGTCCAACTGTGTCGAGAAACTTATGGTACGAGCTGTTTTTTGTTATATATGTTGTTCATAAACTATTGCTTATACACAGTTTTATAGCTGTGATCTTCTTGAAACAGGAACCGCCCAGTTCTGTTGTTCCTATACAGATGCCTGACCATGGTCGGGTCAGACTTGCGATTGGTCACAACATGATGTTTATGTCGACCTACTCAATTCCCCTTGGAGGTGAAAAGATACTTATTCATGGGTGGTCTCAAATAATGAAGGCCCGTCCATCTTGGAGAATAGGACAGAAGATTATGTTCATGGTTTTCCATGGCTCTAAAGAGAATATCCTGTTTATTGACCACGTTGCGAGATGAAGCCGCTTTCAGAAGGTTCTGGATGCGCGGGGTGGCGCCTGGGCCTTGTCCTGGGGCTTGGCGGCCTCACCCTTGGTTAACTGTATGCAAAGTAGCACGGTTTGAAGCGTGCTTTGTACGGTTGAACCTGTATAAGTACTCATACTGCTTTCATCTTTGGTTGTTAAGTACCCCTGCTGGTTTCAGTTAAGGTTGTTAAGTACTCCTACTTTTACAGTCTGTCGTGTTTCTTCAGTCTTGTCTTCCTCCAGCCGCCAAAACCAAACCAGCGCCGGTGGGGCCGCCTGCTTCCACCTCCCATGGCTGGCTGCGCCTCAGCACACGCATCGCCACCGCACCGTCTCCTAAATCGTTAACGCCGACGTCCTCCGCGCGCTTTGGTGCGCTCGTCGCGGCGCCGCCCTCTCGCGTTGTCAACATGGTCAACAAACAACAGGAATCAGCTGAAGTACGTATAGAGGATGACAATAGGGACCCACCACATTAGCGTATGGAAAAATAAAATGCTTCCTCCCAGTGTTTTCCTGACATCTGGGACCCACGACATTGTGAGCGTATATAGTCAATAGACAAGAGAACAGCGCAAGATCGGCTGACACCTGGGACATAGCTACTTGAGCATTATTTCTTTTTGTTATTGTTGAGACGGAGCAGGGTTTGAACTGGGTTGTGGCCCGTCTAGCCCAGGCTTATATTTTGTGTTCACCATGTGACCAGCCCAACTATTTTTTCTTTGTGAAAATGAGCCCAGTTTATTTTTTCTGAAGAATACGGCCTACTTATTTTTCTACGCCCTGATGGTCTGTAACTCTTTCAAGACGCCTGCAAATCTTGAAAGTAATATGAAATGGGTTGTAAATATAAAAACAGATGACAAATTGGCAATTACTTTATAATTTCTGAATTTTTTCACATTTTCAGATTCCTATTTCACTAGGCATTAACCTAATTTAAATATATCTTCAAAGTACTTTAAATATGGCTTGACATTTCGGTATTAAAAATAGTTTGGAACCCACAGAAATATGCGAAATTGGCCCTGGTCAACCAAAAAAATGACTGCAATAAATTGCAAAAGAAGTTGCCATGAGCTATATATAAATTATTAAAAAAAAGAGGGAGTGGTCTGACTTGTCGGCCTGTTTAGTTGACGCGTATGCAAGATTTTTTTAGTTATTATATACATCAACAAACGATTCTAGTAGACGTAACTGTTGGATGTCAATCCAACGGCCGTCGTGTTTCTTCAACCTCTAATCTTCTTGCTTCAGCCGCCAAAGCAGCGCCGGCGGGACCGCCTGCTCCTGCCTCCCGTGGCTGGCTGTGCTACCGCGCAGGCCTCAGCGCCCCCTACTACTCCCACCGCTGGCCAGGGCATCCCTCTACTCACCCACACCCCCTGTTATTCTGTGGCGACGGCAGCCTCACACCGCAGTCGAACCGGTGAACCCTCATACTCCTCTCCGCGCGGGCTTCCACTGTCGCGTCGTTCCCTTGCTAGGCCTCGCCGTCGTCCATCGCCCTGGTGCTCTCGACGTGGCGTGGTCAATGTGGTCAACGACCGACTTCTATCGGAAGAGTACTGTACGTGGAGAGGCTGACAGCTAGGTCCACGGCAGCCACAAGGAAGTGCGTCCTTATTACACGAAAAATAATTATTCCTCCATCTGACAGCAGGGACCCACCGAACGGGCCACTAGTATTTCGCGAAAAAAACATTTCCCCCTGACTGCTGGGACCCACCGGACGGGCCACCATATTTCGCGAAAAAAATGTTCCCCCGCTGTCAGCTCGGACCCACCAGAAGTGCCTCCTTATTACGCACAAAAAAATGAATACTCCCCCTGCTAGCTGGAACCCAGCATAGTGGGAGGCTGACTTGTGGGCCTACCAAGTTGACAGGGATGGAGGGCTTTGTCAACTTAGTCAATATGAACGATTCTAGCTCCTGTTACCGTACGATGTTCATCCAACGGCCGTAGTGCTTCTTCAACCTCTGGTCTTCTTGCTCCAGCCGCCCAAACCAGCGCCGGTCGTGCCGCGTGCTCCTGCCTCCCGTGGCCGGCTGTGATGTCGCGGAGGCCTCACCGCCCCCTACTATTCCCACCGCTGGCCAGGCCATCCCTCTACTCACCCACATCCCCTGTTATTTTGCGGCGACAGCAGCCTCACACTGCAGCCGAACCAGTGAACCCTCGTACTCCTCTTCGCGTGGGCATCCACTGTTGCGTCTTTCCCGGCTCCGAGTTGTCCCCTTCCTAGGCCTTGCCGTCGTCCACCGCCGTGGTGCTCTTGGCACGGCGTGGTCAACGTGGTCAAGGAACGACTTCCATCGGATGTGGACTATATGTGGGGAGGCTGACAGCTGGGTCCACGGCCGCAGCAAGGAAGTGCCTCCTTAACACGCAAAAAAATTATTCCTCCACCTGACAGTGGGGACCCATCAGACGGGCCACTATATTTCATGAAAAAAACGTTTCCCCCTGACTGCTGGGACCCACCAGCTACATCTTCACACGCAAGGAAGTCCGTCCGGGAAAAAAAACAATTCGCCCCCCTGACTGCTGGGACCCACCAGTGACATGTTCGCACGCAAGGAAGTGCCTGACATTCGGGACCCACCTGGTCGAAGTGTACATAGCGTTGTCATTCTGGTCGCGAGTACATACTGGTGGATGAGAGGCGCGCACGTGTCGTAGTAGAGGCGCGCACGTAGCATGTACACGTACGTACAACGGCCAGGGTGCAAGAAAGAAAATACGGCCACGTATGTGTACATACGGGCGGGGTCTCGAACACCTACTCGCGCATACGTACGGCCAGGGCTCATGTACATGGCTGTGTCGAAACGGAGAAACAACATCGTTGTCGTGTTCATGGGGAGACAACCGGCTGGGTTGGAACGGAATGTGTGGTCGTGTTCATCGGGAGGGCTTGGACGGAACAAGCAATGGAAACGAGGCCTGGCGTACCGCAAAACAGAGGAAACGGCCTTGTGTTCGACCGGCCATGTTCGAAACAGGATCCTGTTCATCGGGAGGGGTCTGGCGTACCGTAAAACGGAGGAAACGGACCTCCTACGGTCGAAACAGTGGTCCTGTTGATCGGGAGGGGTGTGGCATACTGCAAAACGGACGAAACGGACCTCCTACGGTCGAAACGGGGTCCTGTTGATCGGGAGGGGTGTGGCCTACCGCAAAACGGACGAAACGGACCTCCTACGGTCGAAATGGGGGTCCTGTTGATCGGGAGGGGCGTGGCATACCGCAAAACGGATGAAACAGACTTGTGTTGGAGCGCTACGGTCGAAACGGGGGTCCTGTTCATCGGGAGGGGTGTGGCGTACCGCAAAACGGGACTCCACGGGATATTGTTCATCTCCACCGTCGACCTCCTCCAGCCTCCACGGGCTACTGTTCATCCACCATCGACCTCCTCCAGCCTCCACGGGCTCCTGTTCATCCAGCCTCCACTCCGCGCTACTCCACCGGCTACTGTTCAACCACCCCTCCACGGGCACCCCTCCACCGTCTACTGTTCATCCAGCCCTCCACACCACGGGGTCCTGTTCAACCACCCCTCCACGGGCACCTCTCCACCATCTACTATTCATCCAACCCTCCACACCACGGGGTCCTGCTCATCCAGAGGCAACGCCGCCGCTCACTGTTCATCCAGCCCCCCCCCTCAACACTCACTGTTCATCCAATCGATCGGCTTCAGTTAGCAGCAGTAGCGAAGGAATCGCTCGATCGGGTTCAATTAACAGCCATCGATCGCTCGCTCGGGTTCAGTAACGCATAGCCTGCAGTGCAATCGCTCGGGTTCAGTTAGAGCCCAACGCCTCGCTCGGGTTCAGTTAGAGCCAACGCCTCGCACACACGCGCATACCTTACGAGAGAAACGCGCATCGCTCGGCCCCCGACCTCCCACCGTAACCGGGAACTCCCCGAAATTTTCCTCCCCCTCGCTTCTACCATGGTTTTTTCCGTCATGGACGGTCCAAAGAATGTCATGCAGCTGCGTCTCCGGCCCGCCTAGGATGAAAAGCCCATTTGCTATCATGATTTTTTGTCATAGAAGTAGGAGCCCACCACATCTATGATGATACCGGGTTTTGTCACAATTATTGTCACAGAAGTGTCATATGTATGACAGAAAAAAAAATTCGTTCGGCCCAAAATGTCACGGATGTGTCTTTTTTTGTAGTGAAGGCTAGCCCCCTCTTACCTTCTCTTCCATGTGAGAAAAAGGAAAAGGGGGGCGCCTCCCCTCCTGCGTTCTCCCCTGCGCCATAGGAATGAAAAGGGGGGGGGGGAAGGCACCTAGGGCAGGATCCCAGGACGGTCGCCGCCCCCCTTGGGGGTACCCCTAGGGCTTCCTCCTCCTTCCCCCACCTATATATATGAGTAGAGGGAGAGGGGCAACACACACCACGATCCCCAAGCCGTGTGCGGCGCCCTCTCTCCCTCTAGTTCTAGTTCCTCCTCCATCCACGTCCGTTGTGCTTGGCGAAGCCCTGCAAATAGTTTCACCACCTCCGTCACCACGCCGTCGTGCTGCCGGAACTCATATACTACTTCTCCTCTCTTGCTGGATCGATAAGGCGGACGTCATTGAGCCAAACGTGTGCTGAACGTGGAGGTGACGTACGTTCGGTACTTGATCGGGACGGATCGTGAAGGTGTACGACTACATCAACCGCTTTGATAAACACTTCCGCTGTGAAGCCCGGATAGTTAAGCTACAGTAATCCTTCGTTAATGGTGCCATGTCGTCAAGCTTGACTAAGTCAAATTGCCCTTGATAAGGATCCAAGCCAAATTCAAATTCCAATTTCAAGTGAAAAATTTAAATTCACAAATAAGAAAAACTAAAAAGTTCATGTGATGGCAAATAATCCATAGTTAATTATGGTGGAGTAAAACTAGGTCACTTGCTTGCTTATTTAAAAGTTGTCGCCCAAAAACAGGGACTAAAACAACCACTTTAATCCATTTGTAGTTAATCAAATATCTAATGATTTCAAGTATTACCCCAACCATTTTATTGAAGTGCTAGATATCGCCTAGTATTTACTCTGCCCAATAGCACTTTTTGCAAAAGTCATTTAGTGCAGAAATTACATGGAAAATAGAGAGGAAATAAACAAACATAAAATATAAAAAAGGGGAAACGGAGAAGGGCCTATTCTACCGGGCACTTTGGCCCAACTAGCCAAATGACCGGCCCAGCCCACCTCCACTGTCCTTCAACCTACTATAGGGACACAGAGGATCGTGGCGCCCATCTGTGCCGGCCATGCCGTGCGTGGCGGCCATCCCCTGCCTCCCCAATGATTACAAGGGCAACCCCAAGCCCCTCCTCTCTCGCCCGGTCGAACCCTAGCCGCCACTACTTCCATCCTCGCATCATTGCTCGCACCCCCCCACACACACCCGAAGCTACCATTGTCGTGCCATCATCACCGTCGCGACCACCATCGTTGCCTTCACGCGGCAGGACGTCACGGAGGACCGTGGCCTTCGGCTTCGTTCGTCCCGGGCATCAGCTCAAGCCAGGGCAGCTCGTATGCTCGCCATTGCCGTCTTCTTCATCGCGTACATCGCCGGCCGCCGTCGTTGATTCCCACCGCCTCAGTCCACCCTCGGCTTCCTCGTCTGCGCAACCGAGCTCGCTCTGAGCTCCTCTTCCAAAACCCCCTCTCCTCCTCTCGATTTCGTCGCCATAGCCGCCGTCCCCGAGATCGTGTGAGCTCCCGCATACGCGTACGTGGTGCTCCTGCCCATGGCCGCGCCTGCTTGCTGCTGCCGCACGTTTGGGCCATGCCCCTGGCTGCGCTCGCTCGCCTCCAGCCTCGCCTAGCTGCGCCCTGGCCATGCCCCCTGCGCTTCGCCCGCGCCTGGCCTCGAGGTCGTCTACTGCTGCGCCTCAGGCTGGACGACACGGTCCGGTCCGGCGGTCCTGCTCGTGGCCCGCTCGGCTCGGGCCGGCTCGGTCCTGGCCCGCTAGTTTAAATGGCCGGTCCGGTCCCTGCAAAGAGGCCCGAGAAAATCTCGGTCCGGTCCAGTCTTTGACCGAGCCGACCGAGCGGACCGAAGGTGGCAGTCGGCGGCATGGCTGGGGCGCGGCTGGGGCGTGGCGGGGGCGTGCTGACGGCTTGCCAGGGGCGTGGCGGGGGCGTTGCAGGTGCGTGTCGTCCACCCTGAGGTGCGTGGCGAGGGCGTGGCGGCTCATGCGTGGCGGGGGCGCAAGAAACCGCCGTCGTCTACGTCCGCCGCCACAGGGGCGTCGTCCGCGCGGCCACTGGACTCGATGGCCCCGGAAACTATGTCCATTAGACGCGCCACACTCGGGTCCGTCATTCCCATCAACGAAATCGACCTGGGAGGTCCTACATCGCCGCATCGGCCGTCGTCCCTTTTATCTCCGTTCACCGGCCGTCGTGCCAGATTCGTCGCCGATGAGCTCCCTCCGGTGTTCTTCTTCGTCATGTAGCTCCCTCTGGTTCTTCTAAAGCTCCCAGACATCTTTTTAACGAGCTGCACTTCCTCTAGCATTGCGTCCCTGATAAACAGCTCTCGCCGGAGCTCCAAAGCGCGCTCTGCCCATGTCTTGGCCGGTCCTGACGGTCCTCTCGGTCCGGCTCATGGCCCGCCATTGCCGGTCCGGTCCCTGCAAACAGGCCCGAGACACTGCTCGGTCCAGTCCGGTCCGGACCGCCAGCGTCCGGTCCAAACGCCGGCTCGGACCGTGTCCACCCTGAGCTGCACCCGCTGTTGACCCTGTCCGCCGCCGCCGTTCGCGCCCGCCGGGGCCGCGCCCACGCCGTGCCCGCGTGCGTCCCCCTGTCCCCGCCGACCTCGCATGCCGCCCGTGCCCGCACGCTGCTTCGTGCGGCCTTGCGAGCTGCTACTGCTCCTCCCCTGCTGCTCGCTAGCCGCTGCTGACTGAAGCCGCTTCCGCTCTTGGTTTTTACCGCCGCTGCTTCCTAGTACTGCTGCTGTCGCTAGGAACTGCTGCTGCCGACGTTGCTGCTTACTACTACTCTACTGCGTAGCCGCCGCCGCTGCTCTAGCTGCTCCTGTAGGCTAGTTTTGCTGCTCCTAGATGTTGCTACTCGTCTGCTAATGGACATGGCCGTGGCCATGGCTGGGCATGTGTGGTGTGCGTGCGTGTGTACGGCCATCACTGGCCGGCCCGTACGAATTAGCTTAGGAGATAATTTCTAGTTAGTTTAATTGCTAGCCAATGACACATGGGCCCTCTTTTAATTGAAAGTATGTTAAATAAATCACTCAATGACACGTGGGACCACATCTAGTTAAACCTAATTAAATCAGTAAATAACCCTGTTTATAAAAAAATGTCTCACTGACAGGTGGCCCCAACCTGCCAGTTGGACTAGTCAAAGTTGACCCGGTCAATTGCTGACTATACATGCTGACTGGACCCCCCTGGCCCACTGTCATACAAATAGGCTAGCTGCCTCTGTGTTTAAAAAGTAATAGACCATTTTATTTTCGAATTAAATTAAATCCAGGAAATTTTCAGCATATGTTTAAAACTTTAGAAAATCATATAAAATAATCAGCAAATGTTTTCTACATGAAAGTTGCTCAGAACGACGAGGCGAATCTAAACACGCGTCGTCCGCCACATGTCCCTAGCATAGCAAACTTCGAATCTTTCCCCTCTGGTTCATCTGTCTGACAAACGTCTGGAACCGGGAAAACTTTCCCGGATGTTCCCCCCTTCGCTAGTATCGCCTAGCACTGCGTTAGAACACCTCTAGCACCACTTGTCGTCTTGTTATGCATATGTTTGCGTGTATTTACTGTTTCTTCCCCCTCTTCTCTCCGGTAGACCCCGAGACCGCTGTCGATGCCCCTATGATCGACTACGTCACCGATGACCCTTCTTCCCTTTTAGCGGAGCTTCCAGGCAAGCCCCCCCCCCCCTTGATCATCTCGATATCGCCTATTCCATTCTCTCATGCTTGCATTAGATTTTGCTACTGTATTTGATTGCTCCTATTCTGATGCATAGCCTGCTTTTGTACCTGCTATTGTTACCTACCTGCTTATCCTAAACTACGTAGTATAGGTTGGTTAGAGCTCCATCAGTGACCACCATCTTGTCCTTGTTTCCCCTGCTTCATCATCGATGACTCGATCAATGTGATCGACGACCAGAGCCCGACACCTCACATCACATCACGCCTCTTTTTGTTGCTCGACTCTGCAAAGTTACCATCGAGTGCCGAGGGTGGAACCTCATACATCACTCCTGATGAGATCTCTGCAGTGTAGCTATTCGGTTGTGGTCATCGAGGGTGGTTCCTCTTTCACCATTCCCGATACGGCTCTGTCGTGCAACCCCTCAAGTGTGAACCTCGAGGGTGGTTCCTCTTACGTTCACCTTGATGATTACATAGTGTGGAATCCACCGGGGGTGATTCCTCGGGTTTTCCCCTTGCTGTCTGGACACACGGTTACCTTGACTTTACTTGAGACCATTGTGAAAACCCGGCGGGCCCGGAGAGCACCCGTGCGATGTGACGATAGCGGCTGGCTATTTAGTGGTATCCCCGGGAGAGGGTGATAGCTCCGGACTTGTCCCGGCAGCCGTCACTTCTTTTAATAATGCACTAACAGGTTTGGATATTTGTTCTGAGTTGGCCTCTGGCCTTTATGCACTAACCATCATGCGAGAATAGTTATGGGCCTCGACGTCGCAGTATCAGCTGAAGCTTTGTCAGACGTCCAGTTCAGCATTATGGCCAGGCCGGATCATGCCATCCACTTCACGAGTGGTGCTGGTATCTGCTTGCGCACAATGACCCGGAGTGCAACGGGCGATGGGCCCAGACCCCGGAGTGCTTAGGATGTAGACCGGCGGGGACCTCTCTACTGAGCCTATGTAGGGCTACGATGTGTTGATCTTCCGAGGCCGGGCATTGACCCCAGAAAGGTGTGTCCGGCCAGAGTGATCGAGCATGTTGGGTAACGTGGTGCACCCCTACAGGGAAGACATATATTCGAATACCGTGTCCACGGTAATGGACATTCAGACTTGTATCTTGATCTTATACAACTAGAAATGGATACTTGATATGTGATGGATATGTGGCCCCGGGATTGCTTTCTCGCAGGGAGTCGAGGAAGGATCTCTGTGCGTTAATGCTACAACATGCTTGTTAATTATAAAATGCTATTCTTTACTGTTCTACATGCTGCAAGATGCTTGGACCTGCTTGAAGATGCTAGTCTTTGATAGGCTAGGCCTTTCCCCCTCTATTCTGGCATGCTGCAGTTCAGTCCACAGATACAACCCTTCCATTTGATACCAATGCATACTTAGTATAGATCTGATGCTTGCGAGTACTTTGGATGAGTACTCACGGTTGCTTTGCTCTTCCTTTTCCCCCCTTCTTTCTTCATTCTGGTTGTTGCAACCAGATGGTGGATCCCAGGAGCCAGATGCCACCCCCGACGACTACTACTACTACCCCGAGGGTGCCTACTACTACATGGAGCCCGCCGACGACCAGGAGTAGTTAGGAGGTCCCAGGCAGGAGGCCTTGCCTCTTCGATCGTTGATGTTTGTGCTAGCCTTCTTAAGGTAAAACTTGTCTAACTTATGTCTGTACTCAAATATTGTTGCTTCCACTGACTCGCTTGTGTATCGAGCTTTTGTATTCGAGCCCTCGAGGCTCCTGGCTTGTAATATGAAGCTTGTATGTCTTTCTTTTGTGTTTAGAGTTGTGTTGTGATATCTTCCCGTGAGTCCCTGATCTTGACCGTACACGTTCGCGTGTATGATTAGTGTATGATTGAATCGGGGGCGTCACAACCGCTTAGGGATCTACAAGGGTATGCAGATGCTCTCCCCCTCTTGTAGATATGCATCTCTATGGATAGATCTTGCGTATGCGTAGATTTTTTTTGTTTTCCTTGCAATGTTCCCCAACATTCTCATGACCACCCAAAATTTTACAATCCTCAATGACAACATCAGATTGTTGTTCTTCAACACTAGAACAGCTAATACCTCTATATTCTCTGCGGTGGTCTTTCTAAAAAAAATTATCCATAACACCCTTTGCGATCCAATGAATTTATCTATAAGTTACTTTTTTTTTCTTTTCTCACAATCAGATAAATGATTTTTTTTGAAACATGGTTACAAAATAAATGGAGAGAAAACACCTGAATTCTTGAATCTTGGTCTTGGTCTCTTGGATTAAATTAGAATAAATCCCATGTTGCTCCAGCTATCCACTAATCCAAATTCAAGCAACGCCACAACAGCAAAATCTATCTGACTGTAATGTCGTACAACAAGGAATCAAGCAAGTCAAACATCCTTACATCAATTGATAATTACAGAAAATAGACAAGGGGGAAAGTTGAGAACTTGAGATGCAAACAATTACAAGGAACTGCTTGCCTCGGACGGTCGGATCTTGACCACGGCCCTAACAATGGATGGCAAGGCTGCGGGCTGCAGCTCTCCATGTTCCTTCCAGGGCACATGGAATGTCTCCGCTAGCCGGCTCGCCTATGTGGCTCTATTCGCCGGGGCCCTTGTGGGTATTTCTAAGATGCCTATGTGGCACTGGAGTATTATGATACTAAGCGATATTTCATTGATTAGCTTGTATATTTGGGGTCTTGGCCTCTTAGGAACTTGGGGCAATAATTGGATTTGGGGAAGAGGAAGATGATGAGAACGGGAGGGAGACGATGAGTTGGCAGCGTGTTCCTCGGAGAGAGTTAAGGAAAGGATTCAGGGATTGGGGATTTCCTATTTAGCGCTGCAGGTGCCCGTTAACCAAAACTTCCTGCTTAACAGCACACAGAGGTAACCATTCCGCCACAGTAACTTGATGCTCACAGTTCCATCATTTGTTTACCTTATCATCTTTTTCTTTCACTTTTTCTATTTTTTCTTTTTCATTTTTCTGTTTAATTTTTTTCCTTCTTCCTCGTTCGATGATCTTTCTCAAATACATCCACATTTTTCTACAATTGATGAACTTTTTCCTAATTTAGCAAACTTTTTTCAAATTTGACTTTTGTTTTCTCAAATTCGGTGAAATTTTTCCAAATCCGATGAACTAATTTTGATGAACTTTTTTTAACATTGACGAATTTTTTATTGAAATTTGTGAACTTTTTTGAAAATCGATGAACTATTTTCTCAAACTCGATGAACTTTTTTGAAAACCGATGAATTTTTTTTGAAAAATAATGAAATTTTTAAACTGTTTCATAAAGTTTTTTCCAAAATCGTTGAACTTTTTAAAGTTTGTGAACTTTTCTTGAAAAATGATGAACTATTTCTCAAAATCGATGAACTTTTTTTAAGTTTGTGAACTTTTGTCTCAAAATAATTGAACGTTTTTAAATTCACGATTTTATAGAAGTAAAAGAAAAAACTAAATGATAAATAAATAGCGCGCCCATACTAGTTCATATACAGTTTAGCGCTAGTAAATCACAAGTGAGCAATTGCCCTAGTGGTCAGCTAAGATTGAACAAGGTCGAGCGATGCGAGTACGATCCCTGAGGGGAAATATCTGGTGCACCCAAGCTTGTGGTGCTACCGGTGCACCAAACTCGCATTATGCTTTTAAAATGTTCAAAAAATTCTAAAAAAAAAGTTAGCACACTCACACAACATCAATGTAGGTTGTCACAAAATTTCAAGTCAAAATTCGAAACATAACTCGAAAAACAAAAATGATAAATTCAACACTAAATAGTACATAACATATCGTGGGCTTTAGATTTGGCTCATTATCAAACTGATGTCAAATTTGTCATTTTTGTATCTCAGAAAATATTTCGAATTTGTATGCGAAATTTTGTGACATCATACATTGATGTCGCATTAACGTGCTAGAATTTTTTCAGATTTTTCAAAATATTCTATAGCATCCGGTGTACCGGTAGCACCACAAGTGCGGGTGCACCGGATACATTCCCCGATCCCTGAAGTAGCCACCCATTTTGCGGTTTTTTTTGCGATTTCTAGTCGCTACCTTTCCCATCGTGGGCCGGCCCAAGAAGGCGCTGCAGCGGGCGCCAGGAACTGTTCGGGCGCATAAGGCGCCGAACAGGAGCTCCCCAGGGATTGTTTGACCGAAATCACTAATTAAGGAGTACTCCTTGCGGAGATCACTCCAATTTCCCCAGGTTGCAACAAGTGGCGCGCTGCATGTGCGCCACTTGTCGCAACCTGGGAGTTTTTCCTTTTTTCGTAGAACCGTTTATTCAAAATGTTTTATCTCTTAAACCGTGCGTCCAAATCTCGAACCGCTTTCGCCATTGGATTCCTCGCGTTGAGATCTTCAAAACTAGATCCCATGTTGATAGGTTTTGACGGACTTTTTTTTTCACGAAAAAACCAAAAGAAAAAACCGAACCGGAAACATGGGTTTTTTTCCGTTTCCGAAAGAGGCACGCCCGTGCCTCTGACGAAAGCACAACCGTGCCTCTGGCGGAAGCAAAACCTTGCCTCTCGCGAAAGAAAAAAAAACAAAAAACGCGTTTTTTTCCTTTTTCGAAAGAGGCACGCCCGTGCCTCTCGCGAAAGCACAACCGTGCCTCTGGCGGAAGCAAAACCGTGCCTCTCGCGAAAGAAAAAAAACAGAAAATGCATTTTTCCCCTTTCCGAAAGAGGCACGCCCGCGCCTCTCGCGAAAGCACAACCGTGCCTCTGGCGGAAGCAAAACCGTGCCTCTCGCGAAAGAAGAAAAAAACAGAAAACGCGTTTTTTCCCTTTCCGGAAGAGGAACGCCCGTGCCTCTCGCGAAAACACAACCGTGCCTCTGGCGGAAGCAAAACCGTGCCTCTCGCGAAAGAAGAAGAAAAACAGAAAACGGGTTTTTTCCCTTTCCGAAAGAGGCACGCCCGTGCCTCTCGCGAAAGCACAACCGTGCCTCTGGCTGAAGCAAAACCGTGCCTCTCGCGAAAAACAATGCATTTTTTGCGCAAAAAAATATTTTTTTGAAAAAAAAATTTGGTCGAGAAGCTAGGGAAGACCGGTAGAAAACCAAAACGTCAAAAAAAACCAGAAGAAAAAAACTTTCAAAAAGCCGAAAACGCGTGCGTAAAAATAAAAAAAAATCCGGAGGGAGCGCCCAGAGCGTGACACGTGGCGAATGGCTGTGAGCACGCCAAGTGGCGCTGATCCTTGCGAGGCTCCCGAAGGAGCGCTCGTTAATTAGTTGGTCCCTTGTTTGACTTGTTCGTGCGTGACTACTCGCGCCTTTATGGGTTGGGCTGCTTCTTATGCGTACTATTTTTTTTCTTCAAAAATATATACAGTAGACATGCACAGGTTATGGGCCCCTACTCGGGCTGGGCGCCTAGGCCGTCGCACTCGCTGCCATGGCCCAGTGTCGGCCCTACATATAGTTAATGTATATTTTATACTTCAAGATATGATGCATCGGTTACCCTTTTATACCTACTGCCTCCGTTTCTAATAAAAGTATTTTTAAAGATTTCAATACAAACTATATACGAATATATATGGATATATTTTAGAATGTAGATTCACTCATTTTGCGATGTATGTAGTCCCTTACTAGAACGGAGGGAGTAGGACAAAACACATTAAATGTGATACAGGTCATTGTAGAACTTGTAGCTAAGTGTGTATTTAATGTGCCATATATATATATATATATATATATATATACTTCTGGACAAAATTTTAAAGATTCCAATGTTGACTACATATGGATCAAAATGAGTGAACCCACACTCTAAAATATGTCTATATACATCCGTATGTAGTTTTTATTGAAAACTTCAAAAACTTTTATTTACGAACGGAGGGAGTAGCACAAAACACATTAAATGCGATATAAGCCATTGGAGTCTAGAAGTCTATATATGGCACATCATTTCACGCCATTCCATATCCCTTTGACACTTTTTAAAGGCTTGATTGACCCTTTGGCTCTTGTTGGAGCGCGTAATTCAAGAATGGATGGAAGGTCTGCCGCCGCTTGTTTTTTGGTGATGCTTGTGTTGTTCGGAAGCACTACATCTGCAGGTCTGTTCTCTCCCTTTTTTTAACTAGATTTCCTAGGGCATATGCTATTTCAAACGAAGAGCCTTGAGAAATCTTCATAAGATTTCAAAATCATACTACCAAGAGTTTTCTCTAATATGATCTTGATCAATGCATATTCTGTGTATTTCCTTGAGGCTTTTCACAACTTATCACTTTTATGCAATGATGTAAAGATCTTGTTATTACAATCCATCTCCCACTCTTATGGTTTAACTTTTATTATGTTTGTGTATGCAGAGAAATGTTTGACTTCTTCGTTTTATCGGCTGGTGTTTTGTACCAAGGGTATTTGCAAGTCTGTATGCGTGGGTTGGTTCGGTTACCCTGGGCAGAAGATCCGCGAACTTTGGTGCAGTAATTTTTTCTTTGGCACGTGCACCTGCAAGGTTTGCGTTGATGGATAGAGCTTAATGGATATGCTAAGTGCACTTCATGTTATCAATAAATAATCCATCACATCGTGTCCTTAAATGACGTATGTTATGCATGTGAGTTTTTTTTTTTGAGACAATGTTATGCATGTGAGTGTATGCTTGGGAAACAACATGGGGGACATAATGTATTCGAGAAACATGGGGGACATAATAATATTTGACCTCATGGGCCTGAAAATTCAAACCTGAGCCCAGTCTCAGGTGCAACTGATATCACACCGTCCACACACGTTGTGATGTGCTCCTTCAGTTTGTATTTGCAGCTATATTCAGAAGGTATCGACATAAATCATAGTAACGTGGGCCTCGGTCGCATTAAAAATTGTAGGCGTCGTCTCCACCCGGCCGAAACAGACCCTGGTGCACGGCCTAGATATTTTTCTGCTCCATCCGGAGCCGTCGGGCTTACACGGAAGGCATAATGGCCATCCCCTCAAAAAAGGAAAAGGAAGGCATAAACGGCCACCAACCTAGGCCACTCCCTCCCGATCCTGCCGCCTGTTCTTTCGATCCCTCACCATGTCCGCATCATCGTCCTTATGCATCGTTTGCGTCGGTACTTGTTGAACAACAACAATTCGCGTCGTCTTCAATCTCCTGCAGCTGGAGAATTTTCAATGAAAAATGTTTCCTCAGTGATATGGCTCGTACTAGCATATGATAGCATTATCTGGTTTTAATTACTTTGAGCTATTTGGCCTCCACAAAAAACTGTAGTATTTGTCCCAAGTATTTTCTCTGTCAAAACCGAGAAGGCGAGCTTCTTCCTCGTTTCCCCCAAGCCCGCTGGCACCTACTACTCCTTGGGCGACTCCTGCGGTGTCAGCTGGCCGACAGCACGTCAAGACACCTCGCCATAACTGAGGGGGGAGGAGTTGGTGACTAGCGCAGTACTGCACGGTGGTGTTCCTCATCTTTGGTAACCTACACTGCTGCAGGCCGAGCTTCGTGCATTGGTCGTTGACAGCTTGGCAGCGGACTTTGTGCATGGCCGTTGAGTTTGCAACAGCTGGGTATTGCTTACGTCGAATCATGACCAGACATAATTCAGAAACAGTTGTCAGCATGCATACAAAGCCAATGAGCTTGATTGCAGCATGCAAAGACAGGCTCAGTTAATGAGTTCAACAGCTGGTGAGCACAATCATGTGCAATTCCATTCAAACTCCAGCATATATGGAATATGCTCGGGGTCGCTGCGTTACAATTGCGATGAAAGGCCTTGATGGACTGCTCGAGCGCAGTCATCCTTGATGGGCACAGTGTTCTATCCGGCGGTGCATTTCTTAGCAATATGTTAGAGACTCTTAAAACTATGGCTGTTGATGTTTGAGACTTACTATTTTTATGTGCTGGATTTGGCCCTTATGCATATATTGCTTACTCATATGAAAAATTTAGTTGCTTAAATACTTTATTTCTAGATATATTTGATTTTTTTTGCAAACGCTATTTTGAAATATAGCACGCTATTAGCCGCTATAACATTTAGAGAAGGGCCTCGCTATATTTTGTAGCGCGCTATTTAAAATATTGCTCCTTAGACGTAAGCTGATTATCCAGCAGAAGAAACAAACTTCACGATCAAAGAATTGCACGAACTGCCTCTACTCCTCCCCTAGCGAGCTCCTCCCCTAGCGAGTTCCGCTCCCCCGCCGGCAGCCATTCTGGCCCCGGCGTCCACCTCCGCTTCCGCCGCCGGCCACCCAGGCCCCGTTGCCCTCTCCCTTCTCCGGCAGCCACCCGAGCCCCGGCTATCCTTCCGCTGCGCTCGCCCATGGGGCTGTTTCGCCATGGCTTCGGGTCCGGCCAGCCCCGCTTCGGTGTCGTCGAGGCTGCAGCCCATTGTCTCCGGCTTGGGGCTGTTAGGCTCGTCTGGTTCTGCGGGCGCGTCCACCAGTGCTGGAGGTGCGCCGGCTCGACCTATCGATGGCCCGGCCACGGGCTCCTCCGCTCCATGGCGCAAGCCGAGGCCGTCCCACAAGGCTCTTTGGCGCAAAAGGAAAGCGTTTCGGAAGTAGGCAGCGGCGGGAGGAGCCCGGTCGCGCTCGCCGGCGTCGTCCCAGAGAGGAGAGAGATCCCGACAGATCTGTTTGGCCTTTGCTTCACATGCTTCAGGGAGGGTCACCGCTGGGAAGATTGCAACTTTCCACCGTTGTGCATCCGGTGTGGTCTGGAGGGTCACATTTCTTTGGAGTGCAAGCGGCCGAGGAGTCTAAGGTCGAAAGAAGATCTCCGGCGGGATGTCGTTGCCGAGGTTGCGCGTGCTTCGCAGCCGTCGATGGAGGCCGGACTAGCGAACAGGCTGTCGTCGGCGACTAGGCAGACCGCTCCGCCGGAGAGGTCCGCGCCAGTGTCGGTCGACACCACACCTGTGGAGTTTGGGCAGGCATCGGGTGCAGCTATCGCTTCCGGTGCCATCTGCGTGCTCCGTAGGACGCCGGAGATGGAGGATCTTGAGCAGCGTTTGAGGTTGGCGGTGGTGGCGTACATGGGCAGCACTCGGCCCCCGGTGTCGTGCCGGGAGGCAGCGGAAGGAGTGTCGACGGCCCTACGTATTCCCCTCCATCGGTTCTATGTCCACAAGTTCCATCCCAAGAACTTCCGGGTGGTTTTCGCTTCGCCGGAGCTGCGCAATAAGGCTTTGGCGGCGGGCACCGTTGAGTATGGCTACTTCAAGCTGTTCATCAAACCATGGCTCAAGCAGGCGCAAGCGGTGTCCAGAGTGATGCGTACTCAAGTTGACCTCATGATCGAGGGGGTTCCATCTCATGCGTGGATGACCGAGACGGCGACCGAGCTCCTTGGCTCATAGTGTCTGGTGGAGAGTTTGGCTCCGGAGATAGAAAATCGTGAATATCTCTCCCTCTTCAAGCTACGAGCATGGTGTGTGGATCCTGATGAAGTGCCGACGGACAAGCGGCTATGGGTGCCGGAGCCGGAGGAGAACGGAGGGCCGGCAGCAAGGTCACCGACGTCCCGTGCTTTGTTCACTACAAGAAATATGTCAACTTATGACCACCACTATTGGTCACTGAAAGGTCACAAATTTCCATTTATTACCTTTTTGTGACCAAAAACAGAAGGTCAAAAGCTGGGCGTCGTAAACTGACTATAGCAACCTTTCTTCTGGAATGGTCAAAGACGTTTACGACCAAAATATTCCTACTGTGGCGTTTTGGTCACTAGCAACCTCCCCCAGGCCACGTAGGCATCCAGCGTGGCAAGCTGATGTGGCACAAGATTCAACCCGGTCCAATTCGATTTTCTACATGGGCCGAGCCAAACAATTCAGCCTATTTGTGTTTTTTTTCATCAATTTTTGGTCAGGATCATGGGCCAAGCCCAATATGGCAGCCTTTTTTATTGTTGGGCCGCGGCCATTTTGGCTAAACAATTTCATTTCTTTTTTATTAAATGGGTCCACTAGTCAGATGGGTCCCAGTTGTCAGGTTCTGGTAACAGGTTTCAATTTGTCAGGTAAGTGGGTCCCATCTATCAGACTCATATTCTTCATATTTCAAGCAGTATTCAGATTCGCAGAGACAAAAAACACACATAATACTTAAACAAGAGCAACCAGATCACATAATACAATACTTTACAAGCTCTATCTGTGCCAGTACAAAGGGCCATGTATAATACAATACTTTACAAGCTCTACAAGTGTAATATAGTACTACTTCACAAGCTCCTGGACTCGCTGGACTCTCTCATATTTCTATGCAACTTTAACAGGACAAAAACTTCGGTAGTCAGCGCTGGAACCATTGTCAGATGAACAACACGCCGGACTCGCTCGACGGTGATAGTCAGGGCTGAGACCAAACAAAACAGCAACATGGCTTCCTCTGTCATCCTATTACATGAATCAGAAAAGAATGAGAAAAACTAGGGCAAATATATTATGAACAGATCATTCAAGAACAGACCATTCAACATTCATCTAGTACCATGCTTTTTGTTGTCGAGCTAGTTAAAATGAGATAGTAGTTCATATAAGAAACAGAGAAACAATATGAATATGCATGGCACATATGCAGGTTGTGCAAAAAAACTGCACTACAACACATTGCGCCTAAAACAAAATACCATTCTACTATCACGACCATACATTCAACTGGCAAGATCTAACAATACTCGTCAGCACACGCATACTAAACTTCACAAAGGCAGGAGAGAATAAAGGGAACCAAGGAAGATACCTGTGGATGATAGTGTCGACGATGATCTGGATTGAGTTAGCATTTATGAGGAAGTGGATGGTGTCCATGGTGTGCTTTAGATGCACACAGCCATGAGCTTCTTGCCGCTGTTGCATCCGTTCGCTCGATGATGGGTACCAATGCATCCAAGTAGAACAAAACCACCAACATTAACCCACAGCTTCAAGTACAAGCAAGTATATATCAAGTGACAGTGAAAACAAGTTGAGAAAAACACTGTAAATATCTATTTCATGTCATGCAGAATTCAAACCAAATAAACCTATGCATACGAAGGTGAAATATTACAAAGAAAGCACTCATCAGGTAGCATGCATACAAAGTCTCTGTGTTGGCAGTAGTAAATACTCTCTGTGTTAGCAGTAGTAAAACTCATGCAGTACCAAGTTAACAACTTTGAGTCAAAAAAGCTAGAAATGTCTCTTAAGAGAGACCAGAACTTAGAATTAAGGCACATATCATATTCTGAACAGCATCAGCACCATGGTAGTAACAATTAACATTAGTAGGACATCAATGGGGCACAACTTAGTTAACTGCAGACGGATGGACAGACAATTACCTTCTCGAGGCAGGGGCGAGCGTCCTTGAAGTCGAGGAAGATGAGCGTGAGGGCGGCGCTAATGGCACTCCAGGACATGTTGAGGCCGAGCAGCAGCGGCACAAGCATGCCCAAGGTGATGGTGTACATGCCGAAGGTGATTTTCTCCCCAGATTCAATGCATGGAACAGCTCCCTTCCGTTCCCAATAGCAGCAAGGTAATGGTGCTACTGTCGTGCAAAGAAAAATCTTGTAAGCATGATAGAAGGTTGGGATGGCAGGAAGTGAAAATCCTGTCTAAAAGCATTACTAGTAGAGCCCTCAAACCCTCAAACCCCCAAAAATAACCGCTTTTTTATAGTTTTCGCCGAAAAAACGCCGTAGACTAGAACCTCTAAACCCTCAAACCCGTAAAAAAATTTAGAGGTCCAACCCTTAAACGACTTTGCAATCTGTAGAAGTAGGGGTTGAGGGGAAAATCTCCCCCCAACCCGCACTCCTCCTCGTCGTAGTCCTCCTCGCTCGCGCGGGAGCCAACCGCTCGTCCGCTCCCGCCGCCTCCCGCCGCCTCCCGCTGCCTCCCGCCCCGCCGGCCATGGAAGGCCCCGCCGCGGCCGCGCCCCCGCCCGCCGCGCCTGCCGCTCCCGCCCCACCCGCCACGCCCGCCCCGACGCCCGCCCCGGCGCCTGTCCCCGCCCCCGCCCCCGCCCCCGCCCGCCCGGCCATCGCCGACGTGGTGGCGGCGACCCACGTCGGGGCGAAGCGGCGGCAGGCGGGCCTCGCCGCGCCTCCTCCCGCCTCCCAGCCTCCCGCCCCGGCCCCCGTCCCCGCCCCGGCGCCTGCCCACGCCACGGCCCCGGCGCCCGCCCCCAAGAAGAGCCGCCCGAAGGCGGCCGGCCGTGGGCCTTGAGGGGCCGCCAAGGTCGTCGGCTCGTCCCCGGCCGTGAAGAAGCCGCGGAAGAAGCCCCCTGCCGCGGCCGCGCCCCCGCCCGCCACCGTCGCTGAACCTTCTCCCGCCGCGCACGAGGTGCTCGAGGAAATGGCAACCCCATCCTCATTCATGGACCTCCTCCAAAACGCGGAGGTGGACCTCGGAGCTCCGCCTCTAGACCCCTTTAGGGTTGGAGACAACTTGGAGGAAAAGGAGGAAGATGAGGAGGATGAAGGGGATGACGAGGAGGAGATGGCAGAGATAGGGGTGGAGGCATTCACCGCCGCTTTCCGCCCACACGCTCGGTCGACAAACTACACCGAGGCAGAAGATGTCCTCTTGGTTCGCTTGTTCATCCATCGCACATTCCGGTCGCTTCAAGGCCGTTGGGAGTTGATCAAGCCCGCTTGTTCTCGTTGGAGTGCGGCCATGGACCAAGTGAGGGATGCACCACCTAGTGGAACCGTGGAGAGTGACTATGTAAGTACATATTTCTTCACTTTTTTGATTATGTGTGTGCACTATGCTATTGGTGGGTTCTTATGTGATTTATGTGTGGTTGATAGGAGACAATTGCCGGCTTGAGGTACAAGGAGATGGCCGCTTCCAAGGGCAAGCCATTCCCATTTAAGCATGTTTGGTCAATTCTTCAAACCTTTGACAAGTGGAAGTTGAGGGATCAAGAGACCGCACCCAAGAAGAGGCGTCAAGCCTAAGGGAGAAGATGGACCACATGATAAGGGTGGAGATGGAAGAATTGACAACGAAGACATTGGAGATGAAGCTTCTTATCACCGAGAAGAAGAAAGAGGTCAAGCTTGCACAAGTTGAAGCAAAACGTGAAGAAGCAAAGCGCAAGGCCGAGTTGGAGGAGAGGATGATCAAGCTCAAAGAGGCAAAGGTATGGAAAGAACTCATGGTGGAAGAGAAAGAGCACATGATGATGTCCAAGAAGGACATGGATCAAGACCAATTGCAATGGTGGAAGGACTACAAGGAGGACATCGCGGAGAGGAAGAGGATGTTTCGTGTTGCGTCCTCTACTTTTCGAGGTGACACTCCGATGAGTAGTTGTGGTGATGGCGGTGTGTACGACTCCATCGGTGGTGATGGACATGCTTGATGGAGCCCGCTTGTGGTCTAGGAGATGGCGCCGAGGTGGAACTTTTGGTGATGGTGCCGATGAGAGGAGGAAGATGATGATTTTGTGATGTAAACTATTAAACCATGCATCAATGATTGTCATTTGGTAGTTTGTTTGGAAGTTGATTGTGTTCTTGTTGTCATAAATTGTGAGATGCCAAATGATAGATTTAAAGGTTGGGGTTGAGGCAAAGACTAGAACCCTCAAATCCAACCCTTAAAGCAGTTTACGGGTTGGGTTTGAGGGTTCTAGTATTTGCCCCTGTTTTTCAACCCTTAAAAGTGTCAAAAAGTGGCACTTCTCAACCCTTAAAAGTGCTTTGAGGATTTGAGGGTTTGAGGGTTCTACTAGTAATGCTCTAACAACATGAGCAGAGCACTAGTTATAAGCATGATAGAAGGCTGGGTGAAGAATATACGAAACTGAACCAATCAATTCAATTCAAAGGGTGTATCTTGTGTAAATGATGCTAGCAATCTCAGTTTCATGCATATATATTATATATAGTAGAAATTTTATTAGATGATCCTAACTCCATATTTAACAGATATTCATTCCTCAAAATACACAACAGAGAGTATTCCCTGCCACAAGCAGCAAGATGAGCGGGGTTTGGGCGAGATCCAGCGAGGTGCAGGGCTGCTCGTTGGGTAACTAGTACCTGGATGTATGGAGTGAGGAGGGAGAGCTGCAGCATACTAATCTTGGGCGTGAAGAGTGGAAACTACCATATATTGCCCAAGAATTGAACCCAGCTTTGACATGCATGCTGCAATTCAACTCCATTGGTTGTCACAGAGATAAGATGAAAATCAACATTTTTTTGTTTGCCACTTATGGATGAAGCTACTAATCAGGATTAAATGCAGACAGTAGTAGTAGTTGTGGCATAGCAGTATATATATTAATTTGACTAAATTGAACCAACACCACAAGTCTGCATACAATGAAGTTACTAGGTAGGGATCATATAACATGAGGCAGATGGATGATTAGCAAACATGCTGGGCGGCCAAGAAATGAATAGCATATAAAATACTCCTACTACTGTAGTAGTTAAGATGATGAGACAAAGGACAACAGAAGTTAAGATGATGAGACAAAGGACATCAGCATGCAGAGTTCCTGATGCACCGGAGTGGCCCAACTCGGCTGCACCACACTGAGGCACTGTTGTTCCATCGAGCTCGACCATGTGCAGGCTTCATCATCGCCGTGGAGGTCCCGGTGGTCGTCCTGGTCCATGGAGTGTGAATCTTATTATTTCATTTCAGAGAACGTTAAACACAAATGGCATGTATATGGATCACTGTGGACAAGCAAACTTCGCTAATAAATATGAACAAGGCCTACTATAGCATAGCAGGTAAGGAGTTAGATTAACTCAAGTATTGGTGACTAATAGGCCTATTATTTCATTTTAGAGAAAGCCTGAAACACAAATGGCATGCATATAGGTACCAAGGACAAGCAAACTTAGCTAATAAATATGAACAAGGTCTACTATAGCATAGCAGGCAAGTATTGGTGACAAATAGACCTATATTAAGAGTAAACAGAACTAGCTCGGAAAAAAACTCTATATTAAGAGTATCATGTGTGAATGTGATACAGTAAAAAATTGCATGCTATGTACATCAAGTTAAAAGGCACAAGTTATACAATAGCCTAAAGCAGAGCAAATGTACAGCAAGTTGATAAAAGAATGCCCAGTCATGGCATTTGATTTCACAAGAGAAGAATGTGTAAGGTGCAATGTTGTGTACACTTTGTAATTCTATAATAATTTGTAGTGCACTGTGGCTAGAAGCCAGAGTACACTTGAAGCTACGAACTATGCGACAAGCCTGAAACTCCAACAACAAGAAGCAGAGTTGAGTTCCTAGCCAGCATTTGCCTCTCAAAATTTTATATAAAGTGAAAATTCCCAGCAGGGTAGATAGTGATCAACTTGCTGTAGTGAAAGCGAAAGCACGACCAAAAGAAGTTTAAAAATGTTATTAGTTGTAAGAGAATAGAGTATACATATTATATCTGTCAAAAGAAGGACCAATATCAATCAGACCCTTTAATTTTAAAAAACATGGTTTCATTTGATGGTTGTTGGAGTAGCTGCTTTGGTTTGCACTATAAGGAACCTGTAATGTCAATTTCTAACTTTCTAACAGTGAATTTGATCCTCAGGTGGTGTTGGGTGTACTAGACAAAAGGGCATATTCAGTCCTTCTGTAAATGTAACATCCAACCAAAACACTTATTTGCATCTATGAGCACAAAATAAAATGAAGGTATGTATAAAACTAAGACTGCACTTGGCAGGCAAGATCAACACTGTCCAAAATACAGTACCCAACTAGCCTAGCCAATGCAGTGTTAAGTTGCTGCCAATGTTCCAAAATCTCACTGGCATCCATGCGTGATTTGGTCAGTATGAAGAAGAAGTGGGCTAATGAATAGAGAGAGAAGCAGAGTTAGTTACCTTCATGTCATCCTCGATCTTGGCGACCTGGGACTGGATGCTGGCGACGGTCTCCTTGAGCGGGGCGTTGACGGGGTACTTTCCCTCGTCCCACACGAACCTGCATCCATCCATCCATCCATCCTCAGCAGATAAGCGAAAGGGATCGCGCCTGATGGTAGCGGTGGTGGTCGGTCGTGTTACCTGCGCCTGCTTCGCCCTCACGTACGGGGAATCCGCCGCTGCTCACCCACGCGGTGACGCGATAGGAGCAGCAGCTGGCGCTTAGGCGCGGGGTGAAGTGGCTCCTGGGGACGGCGAAGCCGTCGGGGGTGCCGGGGCTCCACCTCTCCGCCGCGGCTGATGGCAGCGCCCTCCCCCTCCGCTGGTGGCGGCGCCCTCCCCCTCCCGCTGGTGGCGGCGACACCCTCGAGGTGGCTGCTCAAAAGGATCTACGGAGAGGGAGGGGAAAGGATGCCGACGGTGGAGTGGAGGCCGGGGTGGTCGCTCGTGGCTGCAGGAAGATGTGCCCGTCGGATCTGACCAGAAGAGAAGGAGGAGGCCGGTGAGGTTGGGCGGCTCGCTTGATCTGCTGAGGGGGCGACTAGGTGGTGGAAGGGAGGGGCGGCGGAGGAGGAATCTAGATCGGGAAGGGGGCGGCGGCGAGGAGATGGGGACGAGGGAGGAAGGGGGCGACGGGGGGAGGGGTCGATCTGAGCTAGGGTTTGGGCTGCGGGTGGTGGGTATCTCTTTTTCTTTTCTCTTTTTCTTTTCTGTAGATAGATGGATGGATGGATGTGGGATGGAGAGATGGATGGATGGATGGATGGACGCCATGTCATCGATTCATGGACAGAGTTATGATTGGTTCAGAAAATCAGTGATGTAGAATAATTTTTAAGTACTAAAAATAGAGAGATTTTATAAAGTAGCTATCAAAAATATTTTGCAAAAGGGCACCACACAAATTTTCACTAGAGTTAGACCACATTTTATGGATTAGGACCAATTTGTATGCATTTTTCATATTTCTAGCTATTTTTATCATTTTTTGAGTGCTCAAAATGGGTTTTTTGTGAAGGAACTACCAAATAATTGTTGCAAAATTGGACCAAATCATTTTTCTAAAATATTAGGCCATATTTAATTCACAATTGACCAAATGGTTGGGTGTCAAAAGCTTTTATCCACCTCTCGTGAAAGAGACAAATTTCGTCGATTCAGCAGGAAGCGGGTCAAATTTGAACTACAGCTACCTCGTAGTTTCCTCTTTATTTAAAAAAAAATCATTTCTAGGTACATAAGTATCTATTTAATCATAGAAACACCAAAAAAATCCAAGATTCAACCACTAGCTAGGAACGGTCATTCCCGCCGTTTTGACCGCGTTTTGAAACGGGCATAAAAAATTCAAAAAAAAATCAAAAAATTGGGAAACCTTCGCATTGTGTCATTATATGTGGCCAAGTTCCCAGAAAAAATAACAAACTTGTAATACGGCAATTATTTTAAAAAAGTGTTCTCAGAAACGAGCTATCACATGTGGAGATCAATGGCTTTCAAGCCAAATGATCAATCTTATGGCCACATCCATGGCATAGTTTGTTCAAATGATCTCATATTGTGCACAAGGGTGCATATTGGAATGGCAAACAATGTTGCCTAAGGGAGTTTTCATTTTCTTTGGACGAAAAAACCATTTTCCATTTTTCGAGTGCCCAACAGGAGGTTTTTTTGTGAAGGACCTCCCAAATAATTGTTGCCAAATTGGACCAATTTTTTTTTCTAAAATACTAGGCCATATTTAATGCACAATTGACAAAATGGTTGGGTGAAAAAAGTTTTGATCCACCTCTGATGAAAAATACAAATTGTCGTCGATTCAGCTGGAAACGGGTCAAATTTGAACTGCAGCTGCCTCATAGTTTGCTCTTTATTTTTTCCAAAAATCATTTCTAGGTACATAAGTATCTATTTAATCATAGAAACACCAAAAAATTCCAAGATTCAACCACTAGCTAGGAACGGTCAAGTCCGCCGTTTTGACCGCATTTTCAAACGGGCATAAAAAATTCAAAAAAAATCAAAAAATTGGAAAACCTTCGCATTGTTTCATTATATGTGACCAAGTTTCCAGGAAAAATAATAAACTTGTAATACGGTAATTATTTTAAAAAAGTGTTCTCAGAAATGAGCTATCAAGTGTGAAGATTCATGGCTCTCAAGCCAAATGATCAATCTTATGCCACATTCATGGCATAGTTTGTTCAAATGATCTCATATTGTGCACAAGGGTGCATATTGGAATAGCAAACAATGTTGCCTAAGGAAGTTTTCATTTTCGTTGGACGAAAAAACCATTTTCCATTTTTCGAGTGCCCGAAAGGAGGTTTTTTTGTGAAGGAACTACCAAATAATTATTGCAAAATTGGACCAAATAATTTTTATAAAATACTAGGTCATATTTAATGCACAATTGACAAAATGGTCTGGTGTAAAATTTTTTGATCCACCTCTCATGAAAAAAGACAAATTTCTGCCGATTCAGTTGGAAGCGGGTCAAATTTGAACTGCAGCTGCCTCATAGTTTGCTATTTATTTTTTCCATAAATCATTTCTAGTTACATAAGGACCTATTTAATCATAAATACATGGTTTGGTGGCGATACGTCGAGGTTTGGGCGGTGGCCGAGGGCCCCAACTCTAGAGCGCGTAAACTCGCATGCCCGCCGCGTGACCGTGGTGTTGCCATGTGTTCTGGGTGGCCTAGGCATGTCTAGTGGGTTGGGCACTCCCCAGGTTGGTGCTAGGAAGAAAATTACAACATAACATTCTCACGAGGAGACCAATCGATGCTCAAACATGAATTAGCAGCCAAGTGTTTGATTAGCGGTAGAGGAAATGTACATGGCTAATGAGTGTGAGTTTTGGCTGAGGATGATCAGTTACTAAGAAGACCGTTTTCACAAATTTTCAGCTCAAAAGGAGGAGCCTAGGTGGTACTTGCTTTGCAAACCACCACACTGGACATAAATATGAATGTTGAAGCTCGGCTCAAAATAATGAGTGGATTGAGCTGGCATTTGGTGGAGGATGGTTATTTGGGCATAGGAAAGCATTGTAGAAAATGGATACTATTTGGGCATGCCAAAGTGATACTTCCTTCACAAACTGTTACTCTGAACAAAATAGGAAAATGAATATTTTTGAATTATTTTTGAACTAGGCAAGGAAGGTTTTTACATATTTGACGAAGATATGACCCAAAGAATTTATGAGATTTTTTTTGGGAATTTTGGGAATGACAGAAATATAGGTTGCTTCACAACCTAGGGCAAAAACTGCCACATGGACATGACACATAGGCAAAACTGATGAGGTGGCGCCTAGTCATAGCAACCCACCACAATTTACAAGGCTATGACCATCTATATTGGTCGTTAACAACTAGAAATAAGGCAGCGGACTAGCACTGTTAGCTTTATGACCATTTCATGTAAGGAAATTATGACCTTTCTGACCAAAATGGTCGCAATGGTTTAGGGTTTGGAGCCCCTCGAACAGCTTTTGACCAATTGGTCTCAAATGGTCATAAATCTATGACCAATTCTTCCAGGGTCACTGACAGAAGGTCATAAGTTGACATATTTCTTGTAGTGGTTGTAGTATAAAACGCTCATCCACATTGGAAGGCTGCGTGAGCACGAGGGTCCAGAGAGCTGCTTCAAGCCTCCTAGTTCTGATGGTAGCGGGCAGAGTGGCTTGCCGGGGAACTCTGGGGACATCTTGGGTCGGGGAGAATGGTGCGTCTTGCCGTGGTCGAAGGGTGCACGTGATCAATGCGGTGGGGCGCCGGGCAGTGGGGCGCACGGCGGCTCCTACAAGCAGGCTCTGTTGGGACGCATTGGGCCGTCAGAGTGGATGTTACCACCGATGGCTCATGGCTAGGAGGTGTCGGCGAGCGCGCCCATGGTCACCACGGCCGCTGCGATAGGGACTAGCCAGGGAGGAGCAGTGTCTGCAGCCCAAGTCTTGCCGGTGGTGCAGATTGCCACAGAAGATCTGGTGGTGCAGATTGCCACATAAGATTCGGGCAAGTGCAGTGGGACCCCACCACGCCAGGAGGCTACGGTGTCCATCATATCGCAGGTTCCGTTGGGCCCGGGTAGCCAGGCTTTCGATCAAGTGGAGAGAAGGGATCAGGCTCCCACCAATGCCAGCTCGCAACAGGTGATTGACAACGCGATTTGCGCGGATCCCATGGAGGATGACCAAGTGCAAGATAAGACGCGCCAGGAGGCGGCTTTGAGGGATTCAAATCCCGCCATCCCATCCGCAGCTGGTTCGGTGGGGGCCGCCAACGCCCAATCCCTAGCTGTTGCCGAGGAGGAAGCCCCACTGGTTCCGTTGCCAGACAAAATCGCAGAGAGGTGGGCACCGGTCTTGGACGCGCTGCCGCTAGCGACAACGGAGATGATCGACCGCCCATCAGGTGGTTCGGTGGACCCGGGCCCCAGTATACAGGAGTCTAGTAAGGGTTTTGAGGGGGCCGACGTGACCACGCCACATGGATGCATGGAAGAGCCCTTGCATGGTGGCAATGCTGATGTTCTTGGTACAATTATCGTACAACGACGCGAGGAGAACTTATCTGCGAAAGAAATCGTAGCGCTTGGGAACATCAAGGCGTTTTGCGCTGGGTTGCTTAAAAAGCTTGCCCCGCTGCTTCTCAAGGAGTTTGAAGGTCTGCAAGGGGTCAAATCAGGCCAAGACCCGTTCACCCCACGCCGCACAACTCGGTCCATCTGTGCAAGTAGCTCTAGGAAGACGAAGGCCTCGACAGCTGAAACTGTGCTGCTTAGAACCCTGGGCCTGGACTGTGATGATCTGGCGATCTTGGAAGATGTGCTAGGTCAGCTCCGTACAGTCTTCGACTCGCCACTCTAGGAGCCGCAGTTGAGGGCCATCGCGGCTACCTTCGGGAAGGCGATACCACTCAACCTTGCGGATGAGGCAGGAATGGCAAAGCCGATCTTGGCGTAGTAGGCACGTTGGTGCCGGTGGTGTTAGAGGCATCTTGTTCTGATGTCGTTCAACACTTTGGAGTTAGTGTGTTGGAATGTTAGAGGCCTTAACATTCCGGCCAAAAGGAAGGCGCTTAGGGGTTTTGTGGATTCTACTCGCGCGGCAATTGTTTGTATCCTAGAAACTAAACTTGAGGTGGTGGACACTTTTGTTATCTTGCAATGCATGGGGCAGAACTATGATGGTTTCACTTACTTACCGGCGTCGGACACTAGAGGCGGTATCTTTGTGGCATGGGACACCACACGGGTCCTCTTGTCAAATTATGTCAATGACTCCCATAGCATTTTGGCGTACGTCTTGCCCAAGGAGGGAGAGACATGGTGGCTCATAGTAGTATATGGGCCTTAGGAAGATGAGCGCAAAATTAACTTCCTTAATGAGCTTTGGGAGCGTAGATCACTATGTCCAGGGCCATGGCTATTCTTGGGAGATTTCAACCTCATCCTTTATGCGGCAGACAAAAACAACTCCAACTTGGACAGGAGAGTGATGGGGAAGTTCAAACGCTTTGTGGATGATAACGCGCTCAAGGAGCTCTTTTTGCATGGACGCAAATTCACATGGAGCAACGTAAGGGAGATGCCCACGCTCATTAAGATCGACCGTGCTTTTGTTTCCGTAGATTGGGACCTAGATCACCCAGAGTGCTTGCTGCAAGCTTTATCTACCAAGCACTCTGATCACTGCCCACTCCATCTTGCACTTGAGGAGCACATGCATGCTAGAAGGAGGTTCTATTTTGAAAAGTCTAGGTCAAAATGGATGGGTTTTTGGATGTAGTCAAGGAGGCCTGGGTCTACGATCCGGATATCACCGACCGTTCTTGCGCTCAGACATCATGCTACGAAACATAGCCCGAGCGCTTGCTACATGGGGGTAGAAGGAGATCGGGAACATAAAGCTGCAAATTGCTATTGTGAACATAGTCATCCTGCGGTTTGATTGCGCTCAGGAGAGTTGTATTCTGACTGATGAGGAGAGATGGCTTATACGAACCCTAAAACAGCTTGTACTAGGGCTGGCATCCCTAGAGAGGACTATTGGGCGACAAAGGTCAAGAATTACATGGCTTCAAGAAGGGGATGCTAACACGCAGTTGTTCCAGCTGGTAGCTAATGGGAGATGTATGAAAAACTACATTCCTTCCTTGACCATGGATGGGTGCATCATAACGGATCAGAAAGGCAAGGAGGAAGCCTTCTACAAATCTTACAAGGACATGCTAGGCAAGGATGGAGCCCGAGATTTCACACTTGATTTGGAGGGGCTTTCGGTGTCACGGCCATTGATCTTTTGGACCAAGATCGCGTGTTCTCTGAAGATGAGATCTGGGCAGTTATCAAGGATATGCCTTCGGACAAAGCACTTGGGCCGGACGGGTTCATTGGCATTTTCTTTCAAAAAGCGTGGGAGATTATCAAGGTGGATCTGGTTGCTGCGGTTCACAAGTTTTTCTTTGGCAATGGAAGGGGATTTGGAAGGCTCAACCAAGCTCTAATCACTGTAATACCGAAGACACCGGAAGCATGCGCGGTGTTCGACTTCCGACATATATGCCTTGTGCACAGTATGCCCAAGATAGCTTCCAAGCTGCTGACTGCCAGCTAAGACCGCGCATGGGAGAGCTTGTACAAATGAACCAGTCCGCATTCATTAAGGGCAAATGTTTGCATGATAACTTTCTCTTGGTTCGGCAAATGGAGGGCACAATGCATAGGAGGAAAGCCAAGGGAGTGATGCTAAAGCTTGACATAACCAAAGTTTTTGATTCGCTGGCGTGGTCGTTTCTGTTTGAGGTGTTAAGAGCCAAGGGCTTCTCAGAGCACTGGATCTCTTGGATTGCGGTCTTCCTCACCACCGCCAGCTCGAGGGTGCTAGTGAATGGATGTGCTGGTGACAAGTTCATGCATGCTAAAGGACTAAGACAAGGGGACTCGATATCTCCCTTGCTGTTTGTTATTGCCATGGACGTGCTTATGGCAATCATCTCCAAGGCGCATGAGGCACGAGTGCTTAGTACCATCAATGGATGTAGCCCAATGCAGCACTTGTCCCTATATGCTGATGATGCGGTGCTCTTCATTAAACCAACATGGCCAGACCTCATGTGCGTTAAAGAAATCCTTGCTATATTCGGAGTGACATCTGGGCTCAAAGTAAACTATTCCAAATCTACGGCAATCTTGATCAGAGCAGAAAATGAGGATGAAGAGCTTGTTAAGTCTGCGCTGCCATGGAGAATCGACACCTTTCCATGCAAATACCGTGGGCTACAACTTAGCATCAGGCAACTCAAAAGGTCAGAGTGGCAGCCGATTGTTGACACGGCTCTCCACATCCTGCCAGGATGGCAAAGGGGTCTCGTGAGGAGGCCGGGGAGGCTCATTCTTGTCAATCAAGTAATGAGGGCACGCGCTACACATCACCTCATGATAGAGGAGGCACCTAAATGGGCTCTGGAGAGAGTGGACAAGGGTTGTCGATCATTTTCTGGGCTGGAACCGAGGCGGTGAATGGAGCCAAATGTGTCGTCTCCTAGGCTAGAGTGTGCAGGACTAAACACATGGGAGGCTTGGGTGTTATTGACATGTTAAAGCACGGTATCGCTTTAAGACTCAGATGGGAATGGCTCCGACGCACTGATGATTCCAGGCTGTGGCAAGGCCTTAACTTGACCGCGGACAAAAAGGTGGACCAAGCTTTTGGAAGCCTAGTCAAATGGGAAGTTGGTTCATGAGGCAAGACCTTGTTCTGGAAAGATCGATGGATACATGGAGCAGCTATTAAAGATTTTGCACCCTTGGTTGTGGCAAAGGTGCAGACACAAGTGGCAAATAGGAGACTTGTGCGAGATGCGATGTACATGCATTCATGGGTGGATGATATCGTGGGTGACCTATGCACTGAGGGCCTCACCCAGTTCATCGGCCTTCGGGAGATACTCTTGGAAGTTCATTTGGACGCTCAGGTTGAGGACTGCCCCATCTAGGCTTGGAACACGTCCGGAGTCTACACTGCATCATCTGCATACAAGATGCTATGCGAGGGAGGAGTCAGATTCCACTGCTTCGAAGCCATATGGAAGTGTTGGGCATCGCTTGCGTGCAAGTTGTTCATGTGGCTCGCGGTGCAATATCGTCTATGGACATCGGACAGGATAGCTAGGCACGGATTACATGACCAAGCATCAAAATATTACATGTGTGACCAGGAGGAGGATACAGTTAACCACATTTTGCTGCAGTGCATGTTCTCGCGGCAAGTGTGGTTCCGCTGCATTATTAGGATGGGTTTGACGGCCGACCTTTGCCCAACCAATGATTCGAGATTGGTGCAGTGGTGGAAGGATACGAGAAAGCGAATAGATAAGCAGTCTCGACATCATCCATCCATGAATGCAAAGGCCGATGAACTGGACGATATGTGATGCTAAGGGCTTTGACACTTTCATGATTCTAATCTATTGGACGATATGGAAGCAAAGGAATGCGAGGGTCTTTGGCACATGCATGATCAAGAACGAGTGGGATACGGTAGACTCAATCTTTGATGAGCTGAGGACTTGGGCCAAAGCAGGAGCTTTCGGAGGACAACAGATCATAGAGTAGTCGAGTAGAGCTAGGGAGTGGTGTGGAGGCTTGGTTAGGGTCGGTTTGTGACTCCTAACTAGTGATATGTAATCTCTTGTACATATTTTCTCCCTTCTATAAAGTTAAGGTACGCCATTGGCGTACCCTCGAAAAAAAAGGAAACAAACTTCCTTATTATGCACTGATACGTCCATTTTGCATCATGCTTTTATGTCAATATTTATTGCATTATGGGCTGTTATTACACATTATGTCTCAATACTTATGGCTATTCTCTCTTATTTTACAAGGTTTACCATGAAGAGGGGCAATGCCGACAGCTGGAATTCTGGCTGGAAGGAGCAAATATTGGAAACCTATTATGCACAGCTCCAAAAATCCTGAAACTCCACAGAAGTTATTTTTGGAATTAATAAGAATTACTGAGCGAAGAAAACACCAGAGGGGGCCCACACCCTGGCCAGGAGGGTGGGGGCGCGCCCACCCCTACTGGATGCGCCTCGTGTCTCCTGGGCCCCCTGGTGGCCCTCCGGTGCCCATCTTCTGCTATATGAAGGCTTTTACCCTGGAAAAAATCAGAAGCAAGCTTACGGGATGAAACTCCGCCGCCACGAGGCGGAACCTTGGCGGAACCAATCTAGGGCTCCGGCAGAGCTGTTCTGCCGAGGAAACTTCCCTCCGGGAGGGGGAAATCATCACCATCATCATCACCAATGATCCTCTCATCGAGAGGGGGTCAATCTCCATCAACATCCTCACCAGCACCATCTCCTCTCAAAACCCTAGTTCATCTCTTGTATCCAATCTTGTATCAAAACCACAAGTTGGTACCTGTGGGTTGCTAGTAGTGTTGATTACTCCTTGTAGTTGATGCTAATTGGTTTACTTGGTGGAAGATCATATGTTCAGATCCTTAATGCATATTAATACTCCTCTGATTATGAACATGAATATGCTTTGTGAGTAGTTACGCTTGTTCCTGAGGACATGGGTGAAGTCTTGCTATTAGTAGTCATGTGAATTTGGTATTCGTTCGATATTTTAATGAGATGTATGTTGTCTCTCCTCTAGTGGTGTCATGTGAACGTCGACTACATGACACTTCACCATTATTTGGGCCTAGAGGAAGGAATTGAGAAGTAATAAGTAGATGATGGGTTGCTAGAGGGAAAGAAGCTTAAACCCTAGTTTATGTGTTGCTTTGTAAGGGGCTGATTTGGATCCATATGTCTAATGTTGGGGTTAGGTTTACCTTAATACTTCTTTTGTAGTTGCGGATGCTTGCAATAGGGGTTAATCATAAGTGGGATGCTTGTCCAAGTAAGGGCAGTACCCAAGCACCGGTCCACCCACATATCAAATTATCAAAGTACCGAACGTGAATCATATGAACGTGATGAAAACTAGCTTGACGATAATTCCCATGTGTCCTCGGGAGCGCTTTTCTCATTATAAGAAACTAGCGGAGTGACCCGCGCATTTGCGCGGCTAGACTATTTCGTGTATTTAATTTGTGTAGTATAATATCAACTTTAGAAGTCCGAGAAGCTTATGATAAAAGTATTTCATATTTTTATAATAGAAACAAATACAGATTAAACAAAATGAAGACTCATCAAAAATTGTTCTTAAGTCATTTGTTTTCAAAAATAGACATCTATTTAAATTTAAAAAACGTATTTGATCCTTACCACCAAGATGTCGTTGACATATAGAAAAATAGTATAACTAACATTTACATCTTTCCAAATATTAGTGAATGATTTATGGATGATTTTTTATAAAATATAAATTATTCAATGGCTTGTTCCTAAATCCTATGTTATTTTCTTTTTAACCAACCACGTCATTACTGCCTTGAGATGCTTCATGCTTCAAGTCAATATGATTTATATTCACCACTACCTTTAAATCATGCACTCTGTCTAACTCTTATCTCTCTTATGCTTTGTCGAAGAATTAAATTAATCTTGCATACTCTTATCTCTATTTTTTTTGCATCAGTTCCAGTATTTTATTGTTTACATAATTGTCTGATGCGTTTTAAGTTTTATCTTGGTTATTTATTTATTTCTAAAATATATTTATTAGCTGGCTTCATTAGTGTTACTGTGACATATACTGCCCTTATAAAAAGATTCATGCATAGTGTCCTGGTGATATGTGAAATTGTGGAAAGTTAATTTTTTGCAGATACAATATGCTACGAACTATTATCATATTATTACAATGTATAATCCATAGCTAAATTTTAGTATGTTGTGATTTCCCCGGAAAATAGAATTGGTTATTGGTTGTTTGACACAACGACTATCGTTACTTATTTTTGGAGGACATGGATTCCAGTCATGATTTTTACTTTTTCTTGGCAAGGATCTGGTGACGGATAGTGGTTGAAAATCTATGATGTTCCAGTCGGTCAGAGACTCCATAACATGATTGCCCAAATTAATTTAATAGTTGAACGTAAAGATCTCGGAAAAATTGCATGCAAGAGATGTAGGGAGAAGCCAAAATTGGCAGGGCAAACTGTGCATGCATCCTTCGCGGAGCTACCCGTATGTTTTCTGTTTTAATTCCATCTGTTTGGCACATACAAATCGGGATTAGACTCCGGCTCCTCTCTCTATCCAATTCGATCCACATGGTGTAAGCTCTGTGTCTCTGGAGCGCCCCTCGCCAAGCTTGCTTTAGTCTGCTCGCTCCCCGTGCAATGTTGCCTTCACGCACCGCTCTCACTCTCACCTATGCCAACCAATGATTAGAGCTAGGAGGTTTTCATGGCACTGCGCATTGGAAACACTGAGCTGCCGCACGGCGACTGAATATTCAATTATTCATGCATGTATGCGGGAAATTCAATCGGAAACCTGTGCGCCGTCGTTGTCCGACATGGTTTCTTCTCGATAGATCAAGCTCGCTCGTAGTACACCGCACCGTAGATTCGAAAATCTGGGCACATGTAATCGTTAGAGACCTTCATTAGCCATCCCCGCCGCATCCAGTTACGCGTGATAAGAAAATATTCAAGCCCAGCTGATCAAAATTGCGCTGGCACGGTGGTCACCAGATCCTCTACAGTCGTTGGACGTCACACCTCTGATTGTACATTGGGGTTGCCATCGATTCAAACCGCCTCGTTGATTTCTGATATCGATGCTTCTCGCTAGACTGATATTGCCATACGGATTACGGACTCGTTGAATTACATTGAGGTAGACTCAGGACACCTTGTCTGCTCATCAGCTTCGTTGGTGTGAGATTTCTTTTCCTCTGGAGGCTCGAGCTATCTTCATAGGCCCGAGATCGTCATTGTCGTCTCGAGCTCATCGGAGGATTTTTACAGGGCTAGGTCCGCTGCCATCTTCGGATTCCCGACGTTGTCTATGGTTGATACGGCACAATTCTCCAATGCATATCATTGTCGTAAGCCAGACCGATGAACCTTGGACATATACTGATGGATTTGGACTCTAAACTCGAGTTGACGCCATCGATCGCAGCCACCAACATGGCCTTCAGGCGCCGTCACTTATCGCTGGATCGATATCGCCTTGGCCGGCTCATCGTCATCGGAGCCCAACCTTTGCTGCTGGCGTGTTATGCCTGGCGTATATATATGCGTGTCCTTGTTCTTCTTTGCTTGTGTATTCCAGAGCCTTTTCTTCCGGCCGGCTTGGTATTTAACTCAGAATACGTGGAATCCTTCCGTAACAGCTCCTATGTACGGCCAAGTGGTTTGCTTTCCAAATTGCATGTACATGTTCATGCTGGACACGTTTCCGTGTACACTTTTTAAACTTTCATGCAAAATTTGATACTATAGATCAGATCGTATTCTTTCCTTGCTTGGCTGATAGATCTCCACCGTTTATACATATTAGACTAACGATGACAAATCTCCACCGTTGGTTGCTTGTTGTTTATAACAGTATAATATAATACTGCTTGCATGTTTATATTCTTGTTGGACTCCTGAAGGATGTCCGATGCTGCTTGCATGTTTGTTTTTTGAAAGACTTTCTCGTACTTTTCCCCCCTTGGTACGTGATTTAGATCGGCATGTTTTTTTTCTTTAATAACAATTCGTATTCTTGTTGAACTCCTCAAGTATGTCCGATGTTGCGTACATATTTTTTTGGAAAGACTTTCACGTATTTTTTTTTCTCCTTGGTGCGATGACCTGATTGGCATGGGTTGGACGTGTCAAATTTTGCAATATACATGAATCTGTACATGACTATGTTGTACGTAAATTTCTTTACCTTTTAATCTCAACCATTGAAATTAAGATCAACAAAGCATATATTTTTAGCACATGTGGACGAACGTGGTCGCTTGTTTTACTTCTGTTTTATGTATATAATAGATTGTCTAGGCTTGTCCTTTGCTACAAAAAGGATTGGGCCACCTTGCTGCACTTTATTTACTTTCATTACTTGTTACCCGTTACAAACTATCTTATCACAAAACTATCTGTCACCTACAATTTCAGTGCTTGCAGAGAAAACCTTACTCAAAACCTCTTGTCATTTCCTTCTGCTCCTCGTTGGGTTCGACACTCTTACTTATCGAAAGGACTACGATAGATCCCATATACTTGTGGGTCATCATGCACATCAGGAAATAAGGGGATAAAAAACATGACACTGTCAAGCATTACTGCTTTGCTGGATATCACAAGCGACCACACCATCTTCTGCCCCCTTGCCATGCTTCCATTTTGCAGAAATCAAGAAATAAATGATTACACAAAACTTTTACAAATTATTTTACAATTCACTATGCAAGTTCCAATTAATCTACCAAAAAAATCACATACTGCCTGAAACATACGCACTCACATAGATGACACAAATTAAGTTAACATTAGTGTCCTACTCCACGAAAAACAAATGATCAGAGTGCTTCCATACACGACTCAAAATCGGCCTCTTAGCTTCTACCAAATCCCGCTTTATCTTAATCGTTCTATACTGAATTTTCTACCACGTGGTCGTCTAAACTGTGCAATTACTAGGTCCCCTCGCCCATGCTCTACCACCTCGCATCACAGGCTTACGACCTGAGTGATCATTCTCATCACGATAACTATCAATTTGCCAGCAGCTCAAACACATCAAAAGAACAGAGCAGCATTCAACAATACTCCCTCCGTTAGAAAACAAAGAAAAGATCCGGAAAACTCAAAAACAAGCAAATAACTAATCTAAATAGAAAACAATTTTTAACAGTATTATAATTATATGGATTAGATCTTAACATAAGGTACATGTGATTAGCTATGGTTTGCAAAAAGAATCAACTAAAACGGAGCTATGAAACTCAAGATACGAACAAAAGAAATTCAAATTCAAATCTGAACCAACTCAAATTTAAATTTTCAAAAACATGTTCAAGTTGATTTACTGGATAGATGAGATCGCTCTGAAGATTTTGGTGTTGGTTTCATCGAATTTGGACAAATGAGCAAAAAGTTGTGCTAGCTTGAAATGTAGGGGCTAATCTATAAAATAAATCCTAGCGGATAGGTCCCTGGCAAAAAAAGAAAAGAAAAATAAAAATCTATCGAACGAACCTTCGCTACAGAAACTAAACGAACGAAAATGTTCGCTACCAAAAACTAACGGACGAACGTCCGCTAAATAAAAAATGCTACCAAAGAAAAAAAACAAACGAGATATGGATCCTTAGATCCAGATAGGACGGCCGAGGGCGGCGGGAGCTACCAGCGGCGGCGGTGGTCAACGGCGGCGAGGCGGACGGCGTCGGGCTCGGGCCGGGGTGGCGACGTCGGGCTCCGGCGGCGACGGCGGAGTGCGACGGCGGCTAACGACAGCGGCGGGCGGCGGCAGCTGTGGCGTAGTGGCGACTGCGACGGCGGTGGCGATGTGGAGAGGAGGTGGCCGGGCGCCTCGGCTTATAAAGGGGCCGGGGTGCCTCGGCTTGGAGGAGGGGGCAAGGCGGCGGGGAGGCGGAGTCCGAGCCGGACTCGCGACGGCGGGCGGCGTGTGCCGGCCGGTCTCCTGGTCGGAGTCGGTCGGGGGCGGGCGGCTAGCTGGGCCGTGGCCTGGCGGGGTCCTGGGCCGGCCCAGTTCGGTGGAGAAGTTTTTTTTTAACATTTTTCTAGAGAGACAAAAACACGCTAAACTTAAATAAATAAAAATCTAAAAATACCAGAAAAATTCACATAATAATATGGCCTTATTAATGACCTAGTGAACATTTTTCTAGGCCTAAATGCCTAAACTAAAAACAAACATTTTAGTAATAATTACTTCGTAAATAAATAAATAAACTTGCAAATAAAATATCCAAAAATTCAAAATTCAAAATTCAATATTTTTTTGCTGTTTTTGAAAAAGTCATTTTATCTTCTCTATTTATTTTGACATAATTGGAAATTGAAAAACAATTTTATCCAATTTACCAAATTTTAATAAATCAAAAATGGACTTTTTGTGAAACCTCCAACTCTCTCAAATTGGTCCTTGAGTTGCTTAAGGTCTCTTGGATCAAAAATGCAACTAAAACAAATGCAACAAAATGCATAAATCATGGATGCATATGAATGATCTATAAATACCGTCCAAATTAAAAGTTGGGATATTACACATCGTGTTTGGACTTCATTTGTTATTGATTTTTTGAAAAGTAAAAAAACAAGCAAAAACAGGAACAATAAAAAATTATAGATGCATTGGAGACATATCAATGTTCAACTGTGTACTATATCTGAAGCATGCCATCTATAGTAGCATCTTATTTAATGAGGCAACTGAGTTTTATTGTATGTTAATCTTGATATAGCTCTAGGCACTAAGATCAAGACAACTAATGATTTTCTCTATCTCAAAGCACATCAAATGAGATATAATCCATTATAGAACCTATATCTAAGTATGCATTTAATGTATATGATATACTTTAAGATATGATGCATTAGAACTTGTATCTATTCATGTAGTTAATGTATATGATATACATTTAGATATTATTTACTGGTTGGCCTTTTATATGTCTTGGTCTAGAAGTATATATATATATATGGCACATCATTACCATTAGTATATAATAGATCGCTCTATCTCCATGATTGCATGTGAAAGGATATTCTCATGTGTTACCAATCTCTATATGTTGCATGCATAATTCTCCACAACTTTGAAGATAAGAAATTATTCCTAGAAGACATTAAATAGAAAATTGTTCTTACATTTAGATTGTTCGGTATAAACATTAGGGAAATCCCAATGCTCCACTATGTACTATATCTAAAGCATGCCATCCAAGCAAAAATATTATGTGGTATCTTATTTAGTGAGGCAAGAGAGCTTTATTGTATGTTAATCTAGATATAGCTCTTGGCACTAAAGAAAGACAACTAATGCTTTTCTCTATCACAAAACACATTAAATGAGATATAGGTCATTTAGAGCTTGTATCTAAGCATGTATTTAATATATATGATGTACCTTAAGATATGATGCATTAGAAGTTGTATCTAAGCATATAGTTAATGTATATGATATATCTTAAGATATGATGCACTGGTTTCCCTTTTATATATCTTTGTCTAGAAGTATATATATGAAACATCATTCCAAATCCTTTTTGCTTTCTATGTTGTCACTTTGGCTTTCATCAGGGACAACCTATTGGTAGTAGGTATTCTTATCTTATGAATTTGCTTTCTATGTCTTTGTCTAGAAGTTTTGAGATGTCACACCATTTCATATGCTTTTGACATTTTTTGAAAGGCTTGATTGACCCTTTGGCTCTCCACTAGTAGAAAAACACCTAATAGTCCCGGTTCGTAAGGGCCTTTAGTCCCGGTTCATGAATCGGGACTAATGGGCCGTTACTAATACCTCCACCCATTAGTCTCGGTTCAAACAAGAACCGGGACCAATGTGCCTCCACGTGGCCTTGTGCGTCGAGCCCAGTCAGGGGTCCTTTGGTCCCGGTTGGTGGCACCAACCGGGACCAAAAAGCAGCCACGCGTCAGCATTCCAGTGGTTGGGGTTTTTGTTATTTTTTTTGAAAGGAGGGGGGGATTGGGGGTTTTGGGGGGTTAATTTACGTGTTTCATATATTGTGTTAGCTAGCTAATTAATAGAGAGAAGTGTCCTCTCTTATGTCCGTGCTTGGTCGACTCTACGTACTATATATACATAAGTGATCGAGAGAACCATTCAGTACAGAAGTTCATGCATACCGAGAGAAGTGATCGATCGACCTCTCTCCTTCTCCGAGAGATTGGTCGAACAACAAGTTTTCGTATATCATGTATTTGACGCTACTAGCTACATACATGGATGTACAATATGTATAAGATCTCTTATAATTACAATCCCCTAGCAATTGAAATCAATTTCCACATGGTATTCTCCGGATTTATTGATGACGTGGTCAAGAAAGAATCCCGCCAATTCCTCTTGAATTGCTTTCATGCGATCTGGTTCTAGGAGTTCATTCCGCATCTGCCACGTCTAATTTGAAGAAGGGGGTTAATTAATACATATATATGAATGAAACTCAACAGAAATGATGGTGTAATAAAATGAAATTGTGAATATTATTGCTTACGCACTTCATATTGTCTTTGAGAGTAGCCCCGCTTGTTTTTCAAAGTCGCGTTGTGGATGAACTCGCACACGTAGTATCCACAGAAATCATTCCCTTCTTCCTGCCACAAGCACTTTACGAGAAATAGAGGTCAATCAAACTGATAATGAAGCATTATAAATGGCATTGATGAAAGTATAGCTATAGAATCAACGGGAGATGCGCGCAACTAGCTAGCCAGTAGTACTTACTTTCGGGTATGTATATCGCAGCTCCTTCGGCAGTCCCGGAGCTTCTGCGGTGAACTGTTTCCAAACCCTGCAAGACAAAGAAAATAATTATTATTACTTGAGATATCAGGAAATGAACAAAAAGTTGCCGATATGGTGCGATAATGATCGATTGAACTTACTTGCTGAGCATTTCAGTCATGTCCGCATAGGATTTGGGATCTTTCCGTCTCGAGTCTAAGACGGTTACTAGTCCACGCTCAAGCTTAATCTCCAGAAGAATATAGTGGTACCTGCGCACGCATGCATAACTCATCAATTACATTACTATAACCTCGCTCGAGTAATAAGGGAAACCGAATATGCACACGACAGTAACACTCACTTGCCGTTGTAAGGAAAGAGTATGGTATCTTTGTTTTGATTTTTTATCAATGATTGTAGCACGTTGTCCTCGGCCTCTTTGATGTCCTTTTTAACCAGAAATTCATCTATGATATTTGTGTTAATGAACCCAATATCATAAATTTCTTGTTTTTTGCACTCGACGATCTTCAATCTGCATAATATATTGAGGATAATTAATTATAAATACATGAAATGAAAGAGCCGAGCTATATATAGAGACTTAATGACAGAAATAGTACTTACAGACAGTAGCAAAAGACCATTAGTTTATCGAGGGCCTTTTGATTGAAGAACGCGAAGAACTCATCAAATGGAACAGTCAACAGATCATTTGTAACGAGATCGTGCTCCTCTTTAATATGCAGATACAAAGCATTCGTACCCTCAGACTCTCTGCAGGTTTCCATGTACCAATTATGGAATCTTCGCATCATTGTTGTCAGAGATTTTTCATCTTTGACGAGAGGCTTCCCGTACTCGTATCTGTGTTCGTCCACCTCCAAGAAATCAGGAAGTGCATCGTCAGGCAGGTAATCTTCAAGATTGCCATAACCGGCCACCGTCCCCGGAGCATTAGACACATTGAGCGGGGGGCACGATTGCTGTGCTTGTTCGCCGAGCTGGGCAATTTTTTCCCCTTTGCTCGTTCTTTTGACCTTTTAGCACTGACAGTAGTTCCCGACCGCTGGGCTTGGAGATATGTCTGTTCAGTAATGCGCTCATAGTTGGTTCTCGGCGGAGACTTTGGTGGTTTCCTCAGGGCATCGATAGTGCGCTTTGCTTTCACCGGATCTACCTTCTCCTCCGGAGGTGGATGTCTCTTTGCTTTCACCCCTTCAAAGAACTCCTTCACGTGGGTCCGCACAATCGTATCGTTTTCCTCCTCGGACCTCTCGTACGGTAACTTCTCTAGAGGCTTGAGAGATGGACCGTATTTGTATTGCCTCCCGCCTCTGGTTGTGCTGCTAGACGCCGGAGCAGACGGAGCGGCTGCGGCGTCTGTCTTCTTTCGTGCTTGCTTACGAGGCGGAGGAGAAGGAGTACGACGCGCCGGAGCAGCCGGGGCGGCGGCGGGTCTCTTCCGCCCTTGCTGGCGAGGCGGAGAAGGAGGATGCTGCTGGCTGCTCGGGAGCGCCGGCGCAGGCGGAGAAGGAGGCGGAGTGCCGCCATGCGCCGGAGAAGGAGGCGGAGTGCCGCCACGCGTGCCCTGATCGTCACTCGCCGGAGGAGGAGGCGGTGGAGGAGGCGGAGTGCCCTGACTCGCCGGAGCAGGAGGAGGAGGCAGAGGCATCCAGTTCGGAAGGTTGATCAGCTCCTTCTTCCATAGGCATGGAGTCTTCAGAGCAGAACCCAGCCTAGTCTCCCCTTCACCGGTAGGGTGGTCAAGCACGAGGTCCTCAAATCCCTCCGTTATTTCATCCACCATCACCTTAGCATATCCTTTTGGAATCGGCTGGCAGTGATAAGTTGTGCCGGGTCCACTAGGATAAACTTGGCCAACAGCCGCCTTGACCTTCAAATTCATCCATCGCGCCATAATGTGGCAATTTTGAGACTCCGTGATACCATCCACGGGATAGCTGGCAGGAGCCGTCAAGACATGCTCCGGCTGAAGCAGCTCGGTGGAAGCCACGCTGCTTCTCCGCTGAGATGGCGGGGTAGCTTCGGGGGAAGCTTCGGCAGGTCGTTTGCTGCGATCTGCTGCTTCTCGTTCCTCTTCTCGATCCTCTAGCCCCATTACCCTTTCGTGCAGCGCCTGCAGTTGGTCCTGCTCCAGTTTCTTCCTCCTCTCGTGGGTTTTGTAACCCCCTGCGTCCGGAAAACCAACCTTCCACGGAATGGAGCCTGGCGTGCCTCGTGTCCGTCCAGGGTGCTCAGGATTCCCAAGGGCCATTGTGAGCTCGTCCTTCTCCCTGTTTGGAAGGAACGTCCCTCGCTGCGCTGCATCGATATAGTGTCGAAGGTTCTTGACTGGTATTTCCAGTTGCTCGTCCGTCCACTGGCAAAACCCTGTTACAGGGTCCAAGGTTCCGCCAGACCCGAAGAACCAAGTCCGGCAACGGTCTGGCCATCTCATTGTCTCTGGTTCGATCCCTTTTTCAAGCAGATCATTCTCAGCCTTGGACCACTTAGGCTGGGCTTGCAGGTAGCCACCTGACCCCATGCGATGGTGAAGCGTCTTCTTCGCAGCATTTTTCTTGTTTGTCTCCGACATCTTCTTACTCTTTTCCGATGTCTTGTGGGCCACAAATGCGGGCCAGTGATCTTTGATCTTCTCATATTTGCCAATGAATTCTAGTGTCTTTTTATTTTTTGACAAACTGGTTCAGCTCTTTTCTCCACCTCCTCATTAGGGTTGCCATCTTCTTAAGAGCACAAGACTTGATTAATTCCTCTTTAACTGGCTTCTCCACATCCTCCTCTGGCGGTAGGGTGAAATTTGCCTTCAGCTCAGTCCAAAGATATTCTTTCTGCATATCATTGACATAAGACACCTCAGGGTCTTCCTCCTTAGGCTTATACCATTGCTGGATGCTGATCAGGATCTTCTCCCTAACAAGAACCCCGCACTGAGCAAAAAATGCCTTCCTTGTCCGGATGGGTTCAATCGGTTCACCGTCGGGCGCGATTTCTATGATCTCAAACTTTTCATCCGAGCTCAACTTTTTCTTCGGGCCTCGTCTCCTTACCGAAGTTGTGCTCGATCCGGAGGGCTAGAAATTATAAGGAAGAAAGACGAGAGTAATTAATATGTGTACATATACCAAAACAATGGAAGCATCAATTAACTAGTCAGCACGGGCTTAACTAATATATATATACCTGGCTGGGCTCGGTTCGGTCACCGGAGCAGTCAGCACGGTCTCCTTCTTGTACCTCCATTGTGTCACCGGAGCCATCATGAACATAGTCCTGTTCTTGTACCGGCATTAATGGGCCGAAGCCATCATGAACATAGCCCTCTTCTTCACCCCGTTCTTCCAGCTGACCAACGGTGTCGAGGAGAAATGACGCAACTTCATCCCTTCCATTTGCGATTATGTCCCTCAATATCGCTTCTGTTTCTTCGTCTCGGCAGTGCTCCATAGTTTCTGCAAATATTTACAACATGTCAATTATTATTCAAACATGGTACAGATGGATATATATATATATATATATATATATATATATATATATATTAGTGGCAAACGTAAAACTAGCCAGCTAATCACAATAAGGAATCATGTTAGTGGCCTCGACGCTGCTTCTCTAGGGTTTGGGGTCGCCTCGACACAACAACGCTTCAAAGGTTTGGGGTGGCCTTGACGACATCGCTCTTTTAACTTGGTAAGTTTTGGGTGGCCTCGAGAGAGTTAATTTGTCGGGTAGGGGCACGGCGGGAGGGGGTAGGAGACCAACATCGTTTTCTCTCTAGGGTTTGGGTGTCCTCGAGAGTTTTGGTCGAGCGAGAGGGCCGAGGGGGGGTATATATATCGACCGCCCCTCATGTCGAAGTTATCTCGAGGGGGTTATATCGACAACGACGCGACAACGACGAGAAAGGAAAATAATTAAGGAAAAGGAAGAAAAGAGGAAGAAGGAAGAAGGAAGAAGGAAGAAGAAGAAAAAAAAAGAGGAGAAGAAGAAAGGAATAGAGGAGAAGAAGAAAAAATAGAATTTTTTTTTTCCATTTTTTCTTCTTCTCCTCTGTTCCTTTCTTCTTCTCCTCTTCTTTTTCTTCTTTTTTCCTCTTCTTATTTATTTCTCCTCTTCTTCCTCTCCTCTTCTTCATCTTCTTATTTTCCTTTTTCCTCTCATTCTTTTTCTTCTTCTTTCTTCCTTCTTCCTTCTTCCTCTTTTCTTCTTTTTCCTTATTTTACTTTAAATTTCTCCTCTACACTAACCTAAAATGCACTAACCTAAAATCGATATCTACTAACAACCTAAATAAAAAATTAATACATATATGAAAAAATATATATAAACAAAAAAAATGCTATGAACATTATATTCATACATACATATATATATAGCCACATCCATTCATCATATATATAGCTACCACACACATATATACATTATATATATGAAAAAAATGCAATGAACAAAAAAAATACACTTATGAAAAAAATACTATGAACATGTACACACATATATATACACATACAAACACATATACACAAAAAATGCAAAA
>NC_057807.1:625762809-625849869 GCF_018294505.1 Triticum aestivum
TTTTCCAGTTTTTTTGTTTTGTTTTCTGCATTATTTATTTTCTTTTGTTTTTTGCTTTATTTTTTAATTGTTTTTGCTTTTAGTTTTAGGAAAATTATAAACTTTCTGTTAGTGCCATTAGTTTTCAAATTTGAAAACACTTTTTTTGTTTTTTTGTTTTCTTTCTTGCTTTATTTATTTTATTTTGTTTCTACTTACAACAAAATACTTATTGTTGTTTTTTTTAATTATTACGAGGGCCGAACCATAAGACATTAAAGCTCAAATGAACTCTGAAAAAGTTGAAAGTTGGCATGGTATCATAAATTGACCCACATAGCATGTGCATGTACAAAACGGACAATGATATCATACTCGTCAGTTACAAAGTTGGCATGGTATCATCATAATAGTTGCGGTAGAAAGTCTTTACTTTTTCTTCGCTTGTGTCATTTGCTTATTGCGCCGTAACCATGGATAATCTTCATCGTTTATCAGGATGCTGGGGTCAGCCTTGACTTTGAAGGGAGGAATTTCATGAAACTTTTCATAATCTTTAGACATGTCTGTCTTGTCCTCCACTCCCACGATGTCCCTTTTTCCTGAAAGAACTATGTGGCGCTTTGGCTCATCGTATGATGTATTCGCTTCCTTATCTTTTCTCTTTCTCGGTCTGGTAGACATGTCCTTCACATAGATAACCTGTGCCACATCATTGGCTAGGACGAACGGTTCGTCAGTGTACCCAAGATTTTTCAGATCCACTGTTGTCATTCCGTACTGTGGGTCTACCTATACCCCGCCTCCTGACAGATTGACCCATTTGCACTTAAACAAAGGGACCTTAAAATCATGTCCGCAGTCAAGTTCCCATATGTCCACTATGTAACCATAATATGTGTCCTTTCCCCTCTCGGTTGTTGCATCAAAGCGGACACCGCTGTTTTGGTTGGTGCTCTTTTGATCTTGGTCAATCGTGTAAAATGTATTCCCGTTTATCTCGTATCCTTTCCAAATCAATACAGTCAAAGATGGTCCCCTGGACAACAAGTACAGCTCATCACAAACAGTGTTGTCACCTCTGATACGTGCTTCCAATCAACTGCTGAAAGTCCTGATGTGTTCACATGTAATCCAGTCGTCGCACTGCTCCGGGTGTTTGGAGCGCAGACTGTTCTTGTGTTCATCGACATACGAGGTCACCAAGGTAGAGTTCTGTAGAACTGTGTAGTGTGCTTGAGACCAAGAATATCCGTCCTTGCATATTATTGAGTCCCTTCCAAGCGTGCCTTTTCCAGTCAGTCTCCCCTCATACCGCGATTTAGGGAGACCTATCTTCTTAAGGCCAGGAATGAAGTCAACACAAAACCCGATGACATCCTCTGTTTGATGGCCCATGGAGATGCTTCCTTCTGGCCTAGCGCGGTTACGGACATATTTCTTTAGGACTCCCATGAACCTCTCAAAGGGGTACATATTGTGTAGAAATACGGGGCCCAGAATGACAATCTCGTCAACTAGATGAACTAGGACGTGCGTCATGATATTGAAGAAGGATGGTGGGAACACCAGCTCGAAACTGACAAGACATTGCACCACATCACTCCTTAGCCTTGGTATGATTTCTGGATCGATCACCTTCTGAGAGATTGCATTGAGGAATGCACATAGCTTCACAATGGCTAATCGGACGTTTTCCGGTAGAAGCCCCCTCAATGCAACCGGAAGCAGTTGCGTCATAATCACGTGGCAGTCATGAGACTTTAGGTTCTGAAACTTTTTCTCTGCCATATTTATTATTCCTTTTATATTAGACGAGAAGCCAGTCGGGACCTTCATACTAAGCAGGCATTCAAAGAAGATTTCCTTCTCTTCTTTGGTAAGAGCATAGCTGGCAGGACCTTCATACTGCTTTGGAGGCATGCCGTCTTTTTCGTGCAAACGTTGTAGGTCCTCCCGTGCCTCAGCTGTATCTTTTGTCTTCCCATACACGCCCAAGAAGCCTAGCAGATTCACGCAAAGGTTCTTCGTCACGTGCATCACGTCGATCGAAGAGCGGACCTCTAGGTCTTTCCAGTAGGGTAGGTCCCAAAATATAGATTTCTTCTTCCACATGGGTGCGTGTCCCCCAGCGTCACTCGGAACAGCTAGTGCGCCGGGACCCTTTCCAAAGATTACGTGTAAATCATTGACCATAGCAAGTACGTGATCACCGGTACGCATGGCGGGCTTCTTCCGGTGATCTGCCTCGCCTTTGAAATGCTTGCCTTTCTTTCGACATTGATGGTTGGTCGGAAGAAATCGACGATGGCCCAGGTACACATTCTTCCTGCAGCTTGCCAGGTATATACTATCGGTGTCAAGTAAACAGTGCGTGCATGCGTGGTATCCCTTGTTTGTCTGTCCTGAAAGGTTACTGAGAGCGGGCCAATCGTTGATGGTCACGAACAGCAACGCCTTTAGGTTAAATTCCTCCTGTTTGTGCTCATCCCACGTACGTACACCGTTTCCATTCCACAGCTGTAAAAGTTCTTCAACTAATGGCCTTAGGTACACATCAATGTCGTTGCCGGGTTGCTTAGGGCCTTGGATGAGAACTGGCATCATAATGAACTTCCGCTTCATGCACATCCAAGGAGGAAGGTTATACATACATAGAGTCACGGGCCAGGTGCTGTGATTGCTGCTCTGCTCCCCGAAAGGATTAATGCCATCCGCGCTTAAAGCAAACCATACGTTCCTTGGCTCACTTGCAAACTCATCCCAGTACTTTCTCTCGATTTTTCTCCACTGCGACCCGTCAGCGGGTGCTCTCAACTTCCCGTCTTTCTTACGGTCCTCACTGTGCCATCGCATCAACTTGGCATGCTCTCTGTTTCTGAACAGACGTTTCAACCGTGGTATTATAGGAGCATACCACATCACCTTCGCAGGAACCCTCTTCCTGGGGGGCTCGCCGTCAACATCACCAGGGTCATCTCGTCTGATCTTATACCGTAATGCACCGCATACCGGGCATGCGTTCAGATCCTTGTACGCACCGCGGAAGAGGATGCAGTCATTAGGGCATGCATGTATCTTCTGCACCTCCAATCCTAGAGGGCATACGACCTTCTTTGCTGCGTATGTACTGTCGGGCAATTCGTTATCCTTTGGAAGCTTCTTCTTCAATATTTTCAGTAGCTTCTCAAATCCTTTGTCAGGCACAGCATTCTCTGCCTTCCACTGCAGCAATTCCAGTACGGTACCGAGCTTTGTGTTGCCATCTTCGCAATTGGGGTACAACCCTTTTTTGTGGTCCTCTAACATGCGATCGAACTTCAGCTTCTCCTTTTGACTTTCGCATTGCGTCCTTGCATCGACAATGACCCGGCGGAGATCATCATCATCGGGCACATCGTCTGGTTCCTCTTGATCTTCAGCAGCTTCGCCCGTTGCAGCATCATCGTGCACATCGTCTGGTTCCTCTTGATCTTCAGTAGCATCACCGTATTCAGGGGGCACATAGTTGTCATCGTACTCTTCTTCTTCGCCGTCTTCCATCATAACCCCTATTTCTCCGTGCCTCGTCCAAACATTATAGTGTGGCATGAAACCCTTGTAAAGCAGGTGGGTGTGGAGGATTTTCCGGTCAGAGTAAGACTTCGTATTCCCACATATAGGGCATGGACAACACATAAAACCATTCTGCTTGTTTGCCTCAGCCACTTCGAGAAAATCATGCACGCCCTTAATGTACTCGGAGGTGTGTCTTGAACCGTACATCCATTGCCGGTTCATCTGCGTGCATTATATATAATTAAGTGTGTCAAAAATCATTACAGAACATCATGAATAGATAATTAAGTGACCAAATTAATAGAAGTTCATCATCACATTAAAACCAAAGTACATACATAGTTCTCATCTAACAACATAAAGCTCTGCAGAGCATCTAAATTAATTAAACCATACACTGAAACTATGTAAAACATTTCAATGCGAAAACAAATGCGATCATAATCGCAACCAATGTAACAACTGATCCAACGGCATAATGATACCAAGCCTCGGTATGAATGGCATATTTTCTAATCTTTCTAATCTTCAAGCGCATTGCATCCATCTTGATCTTGTGATCATCGACGACATCCGCAACATGCAACTCCAATATCATCTTCTCCTCCTCAATTTTTCTAATTTTTTCCTTCAACAAATTGTTTTCTTCTTCAACTAAATTTAACCTCTCGACAATAGGGTCGGTTGGAATTTCCGGTTCAACAACCTCCTAGATAAATAAAATCTATGTCACGTTGGTCGGCATAATTGTCATAAACAATAAATGAACCAATAGTTATGAAAAGATAATATATACCACATCTGAATCATAGACAGGACGAGGGCCGACGGGGGCGGATACCAAAACCATCGCACTATATAAGATGCAATAATAAAAGTAAGAAAATTATACAAGTATCTATATAAATATACAAGTAAGATTTTTTTTCCTTTCAGAAAGAAGATAAGAACAAGAGGCTCACCACGGTGGTGCCGGCGACGATATCGGCGTGGGCGATCGACGGCGGTGAAGACGGGGACGGGACGTGACGGACCGCTAAACCTAGACAAATATTGAGGAAAATGGAGCTTGGAGGTCGAGCTTGGAGAGGAGAAAGCTTAAGTAGTGTGGCTCGGGCATTCCATCGAACACCTCGTGTGCATAGGAGGTGAGCTAGAGCACCACAAAGCCTCCCCTCGTCGGCCACAAAAAACAGAGCACTGGGAGTGCTCTGCTCGCGGGCGAGGGGTAGATATAGGCAACTAATTGGTCCCGGTTCGTGCCACGAACCGGGACTAAAGGGCGGCCTTTGGTCCTTGTTCACTCCACCAACTGGGACCACTGGTGGTGGGCCAGCAGCGAGGCGCATTGGTCCCGGTTCGTCCCACCAACCGGAACCAATAGGTCCAGCCGAACCGGGACCAATGGCCCACGTGGCCCGGCCGGCCCCCGGGGCTCACGAACCGGGTCCAATGCCCCCATTGGTCCCGGTTCTGGATTGAACCGGGACTAATGGGCTGACCTGGCCTGGACCATTGCCCCCTTTTCTACTAGTTCTCGTTGGAATGTATAATTCAAGAATGGATGGAAGGTGTGCCACTGCTTGTTTTCTGGTGATGCTTGTCTTGTTCGAAAGCACTACACCTACATGTGTCTTCTCTCTTTTGTTGTTTAAAGTAGATTTCCTAGGGCATATGCTATTTCAAACGAAGAACCTTGAGAAATCTACATATGATTTCAATATCGTATTACCAAGGATTTTATCTAATATGATGTCGATGCACATTCTTTCTAAGTCTTTGAGGCTTTTGAGATATTATCACTTTTATGTAATAGTTTAAAAATCTTGTCATTACAATTAATGTCTCAATCTTACAGTATATTTTTTATTACATTTGTGGTACACAGAGAATTGTTTCATTCAGCGCTATCTGACAGTGTTCTGCAAGCTTGAATGCCTGTTTCATTGGAATGACAAGTGGATCCACGAACATTGGTGTGATGGGAAGATCTTTGGCAAGTGCAACTGCAATATTTGTCCCAATGGATAGATATCAATGGATATGCTAAGCGCACTTCGTGATGTCATTAAATAATTGATCACTTTGTGTCCTTGGATCACTTATTTTATGCATGTGATTATATCCTTGGGAGAGCAACATGGGGAATCTAATTGTCTCATGGACAAAATAGAAAATATCATAAAGCTATGAACAAGTATAGTGAACAGAACCGATATACTACATTATTAGTTTCCAAGCAAACATTTGACTTTTCTCTTCAACAACAAAACTAGAACTTATGTAGTCATCTGTTCTCCACTGCCACACTCGTGTGTGAAAGAGGATACTGGCGTCGAGTGTGTCATGCGCACATGTACGATAAATCAAGTCATGTTGTTTGTCCATACATCCACTCCATCATAAAGTTTCAACATTTATGCAGTAGAACATTAGGGTGACTTACAGATCCAAGAATTGAGAGGGCAACCCCTCCTACTTGTGGCGCCACCCATGGCACCCCACTCCTAGCCACCTGGCACCACCATATGATGATGATCTTGAGTCTAGAATGTTGTCATGTCAGATCATGTAAAATAGCCAAACACACAATGATGGCTATGTTTGGCATATCTCGGAAGAAGCGGCACATATGTGTGTGCTCGGAGGGAAAAGGAGTTATTAGTAATGTAAAAATAATAAAGTTAATGAGATTAATGTTCTAGGTAAAATTTTAGGAATAGCAGTAACTTCTCACCCCTCTCTATAGCTTTATCATTGCAGAAAAGCCGATGTGTTTTTGTAGGCTGAAATTTTGTTCAGAACGTATTGATAGCAGAAGGAGAGTAGTAGAAAAGCAAGAAGCAATTGTATGGCTGCTTCTCTAGCTATGTCTCCCACCAACTTATTGACACAAAAAAATCACTCCTTTGTAGATGCATTTTAACCCCACTCCCTTTCAGCGAAATCTTCTTTCTAGTTCACTGTCACATCATCTATGAGGTTATCCATCTATCGGTTAGTCATATCCTTGTTGTATTTTTCAGTTTCCTTGAACCTATTGGTAAAAAAGGCAACGAGTAATGTGAAAAATATATGGTAGGAGATGGCACATATGAATTGGTTTGTTTAGAACACAGAAAAGCAAGTTCAATGGGAGTGCACTTGGAGGGTACTAGGCTAGTTTAGGAAGCAACTGATGAGAAGTTTTCAGTTGTGCATGTTGTTGGTTATCTCTTTTTCTTTATTTATAATTGTTGCATAAGGAAATGTGGGATGTGTTAGTTGCTTACCATATAGAAAGACGTTTGATACATGAAAAATATGATTTAGTTCACGGTTTCTTGTGCTCATAAGATATGCTCATTTTTGTGAGCATGGTAATTGGAAAAACAACAAACGAACAACCATGTTGACCAATACAAAGATATTATCTATCCCAAACTCCACATTCATGTTTTCACCGGGCTTATTTAATACGACAATTTTATGTGATTGTAGAATTCATAAGTCATTACATCAATGTGTTTGCCAAATACCAAAACTGATGTGGTTGTCAATTGAACTTCCAATGTATAGGATGGGGCATATCCTAATTAGTTTCCAATTAAAATAAAGCAGTATAAACTTCTACCAAACTTTGTTATTATAGTAACCAAATAATTTTCCCTCGATGAAAAACCACATGTACAAAATATCATTTACAAAAAATGTCAAATGTGCTAGTTCCATGGTTGTTGTCACAAAATTGGCTTTTCCTTGTCAAGACTTGTTTGGTTTTGTTTATTGGAATATCAAAATGGTTTCCCAAGTAATTTGGCTCAGGAAGCAACACTAAATTATATATCTTGCCTTTTTCTGTAACTAAACTTACCCACTCGTGTACCTTCGTTGGAAGATGCACATGTTGGACCTTAAGCTATTGCCATTTCATCTAAGACAGCCATCTCCTTCATTGTATATCATCTATAGGAAAGCAATCAGTATGGGCAAGTTGCCTATTGAGACAAAGCAATTCAATATGAATAACACACGCTCACTCCCAAAATAATCACCTCATGAACATGCATACTAGTTTCTCTAGCATGCCGATAAACAATTTAGTGTTGGATGCTTGCCTAATCAGACCCAATAGTATAAAAATGCACACCCTTTCACCAAAAATGATGTACCCTCACTCCTCTCTCTATGGGAACCAAATGAGTCACCTTGTGTTGGCTCTGGCGAATGTTGACAACCACCCTTTCCCCCTTATCCACTCTTCCCACATCATCCTTGCATTCTACGAACCCAGTGTGAAATTGGCGATGACATAGCGCATTGACATACTCCCTCCTGTTTTAAATACAAAGCCACTACCACAAATATAATTTGCATCTATGCAAGGCTAGTATTTATTTCCTAGAAGAATCAATTTGATTTTTGCCTCGTACAATGGTTTTTATTGATGCAAATGTTCCATGCAGCCACAGAGAAAAGGGCACCACATGCAACATGTTTAGTTAGCATGGAAAATGAGTGGTTTTCTACACATTAATCCTGCTACTTACTAGTTGACTATGTTTTCTTGGTAACTAAAAAAATTGTATAGTGGCCTTGTATAAAAAATGGAGGAACTACACCTTGGGGCCCATTGGACGGCTTGGCCGAGGCTTGTCTCCTTCCATACCTCAACGAATCCCCCACCTTGCCTCACCAGTCCACCTCAACACTGCTCATTACGCCAGGCAGTTCCCACACATTGCCATGTTCAGACGCAGTTCACACACGTCTACGCACCACCATCATGGTCTGCCTCCCCTTTGCACACCAGTGCACTCATGCCCTACCTATGAACATCCGAGAGGTGAGGGCAAAGACGAGAATGGGGTAAATGGTTTTGCATCAAAGGGAAAAGAGCACAAACCCATGCTGCTCCTCCACCTAGTCCTATAGCAAGCGGGCCCCTTATTCATTGTCCTATCTCCCTTGGTTGTTGCCTTTTCCATTGAGTGTGTGTTAGAACATCACAGGACACAATCGACCGCACACCGAAATTAGCTAGAAGCGCACAAACTGGTGAGCAATTGGTTGTGCTAATATACATAAGTCAAAAAGGTGTGTTACGGAAAGTTGCCATACATCTTTAATATAGTAGACACAAATAGGAAACATCCTTTACCATACGAAAAATTAATGCACACAACAAAGATAAATGGTAAGAGTGCAAAAAATTTGGGAAACATAGTAGAAAACAAAAAAAATCACCCTACGATCACCTAGGAAAACTATGAAGATGTGCTTTGCATCGGATACTTACCAACTCCGAGTTGCAGCGAAAGAACCGTAGACGAATGATCCCTCAAACCGTCCATGAACAGCCCCTTGAATGGAAGACCAAAAGCACGACATCTCCACGGTTTACACGTATACGGTTTCCGCAGTCCTACGGTGCTTCACCATCCAAAACTAATCATCACCGGAGAATTACAGGGAGGAGATTAGAACCACATTGGTGTTATAATTATGAGGAATAGATCTAGCTCTAATTGGATCAAGTAGAACTAGACTAGAGAACAAGCGGAGGCTCTAAAACTTGTGTGTAAAAGTGCCCCAAACCTCTAGTATATATATGTTAGAGGAGAGGGAGTGGTGCCACAATGGGGGAAGGAAACCTCCTCCTTTGGCCGTCCAAGGAGGGGGATTTCCCCTCCAATTCAGCCTCCCATTGGCTTCTCCAAGAAGCAAGGGGGGTGTCTCCCCTATTTGGCCCAAGTGGCCCAATATTCTTTCCACCACTTGGCCTTTAAAGTCAGTTGGTATTTAATAAAATATAAATCATCCTAAATATTATTAGACCCTTTTATTATTAATATAACAACTTTGGAAACAATTTCCACCTATATATTATTTATCGGTATTACCCGGTAAACCCCGAAACCCTTCGGGTGACCCCGAAACGCTTATGGTTCCTCTCAAAACTATTTTGAATATTAATGAAACAATTTCATAAATATTTACTCATCACTCCTATCCTAATAATACTCATCAGATTGTGATTAACTTAAGCTTGTGGTCCTGTAGGTTCGGTAAAACATGGACGTGAACAAAAAAACCTTTCTCTCAATGACCGATACCAGAACCGTGGACGTCCATATCGATCACTATGAGTACACAAAATGGCATTCGAGTGAATCTTTGGTTAACATGTGTTATTCGCTTTGCTTCGCGATACTTTACAAAACCCGAGGTGAGATGAATCAGTATCCTCTTGAATCATTCTCATGCTCACTATACTGGTCTCCTCGTTAGCAATTTTGTTCCTCTTTCTTGTTGACATGTTCCGGCATACCCGTGACTTACTCACCTATGTCTGGCCAGACGATGATGGATGCCATCACACCGTGAGGGCCCTAAGAATATCTCTCCATCATCGGAGGAGCAAATCCCACTCTTGAGCTATCTAGTCCCTAGTCAAACTTTCTGATGAACCTGTAAGTTGTCATTATGATCATCATGTCAGAGATGACTTTTGAGCACCCCCAAAGTCTATCATATGGTGAGAAGTGACTATGATACTCCCATGGTCTAAGGAACTAAGTCATATGTTTACTCTCGGTGTTATAACAATTGACTTGTGACGGTAGCATCTCAGAGTATAACAATCAAGTTTGGGTCAATTCGATATGATCATTCTTCCAACATCATCAATGTCGTTTTGAGACCATCGTTACACTTAACGGTATCACAAGATCCGGAAAACACGATCACTAAAAACACTTGAGCTAGTCTTAGAGGCGAGACTAGGAATCACACTTTAGCGTTTATTATTTCATGCATGATTATGAGTTTTCCACTGAATCATATATTCTAGGATCATAGCAGTTATGACATAGAATATAAAGTCTTAATTATAAACATGGAAATATAATAATACAATGTTATTTCCTTTATGACATATTTCCAACAGACTCCCACTTGCACAAGAGCCAATAATCTAGTTAGCACATTTTCTTCTACACCAATGGCAATCCGGTGTTTGTTCATGCTTTGTTGGTGGTATAGCCTTTGTCCTATTAGATCTTGACAACTTCAGATCTGTGTGTATCATTTGCATTCTATGCATGTATAATGCTTTCACAAGAATTCATATTTTGTGTGAAACTCACTTTTTATCTATTGAATCACTCGTAGGGCCTTTCATCCTTTAGACTATGCTATGGAACTACTATTATGAACAATGTTCCATTGGCACAATCATCTAGAAACCATACCAAGTTCATAAATGAATCTTTGATTCATCACCCTCTATTGTTGCTTATAAAGCGACAATATACTTAGACTTCTTTTATAGAACTCACCACAGTAACCTTTTTGGACTGTTCCCAACTTACTATGCCACCATAAATCATTTAGTTGAAATCGAAAATTGCTTGGAGTACTGATGAAGATTTTATTGATGTACTACTTACAATGAGCCTATATTGATTTAAATTCTTACAACAATCTCTTCATTTTCTCCGTATGTGAGAAACATGTCATCAGTACTTAACGTCATTTTCACGGTTGTCCTATGATCAACAATTTGAACATTCTAGTAACTTTACTCACCACTTACTTGGAAACTGGACATATCTAATTGTGTACATACCGCGGAATATGTATTTAACACAAGTGTGATTGAAATCATGTATTTCGCTCATTATTATTTTAGGATACTGATTCTTGCATAAAACTCCTTCCATGTGACTTTGACAAGAAACTCTTCTTGGCATATTTTTCATGCTAAGCTGCTTTAGTATCTTCTAAATATGTATTTTGGCTAAGCCTGATTAGAAACTACTATCTCCATAGATTATTATGCCTAATACCAAGGTTATATTTCCTAAGTACTTTAATGAAAAACTAGTTTCAATAAATTCTTAATTCATGTCAAGAAATTTATATAATTTCCAATTAGCAATGTGTCATGCACACATAGTGTTTGGAAATATTATCGTGCTCCCAGTTACTTACTTGTAAATACAAGTATCCTTTCTTTCCCCGACGAAACCAAATTATTTGACCATTTCATTAGAACAAAGATTCCAACTCCATTATGCTTTCTTCAGTCCATTATATGATCTCTTGAAGTTTGCACACTTACTAGCATTCTATGGATTCAAAAAATTACTTTGGATTGTATCACATATGCAACCTTGATTATATTTCCATCTGGTGGGAATCATTTTGACATCCATCATTATATCTCATAACTGAAATATTTAGTAATTCCTAGTTTAACCTGAACTGACTTTAAGTATTGCTATGATGAGACAATCCCGTCATAGTCCAATCCTTGATCTTGTCATAAACTATTTGTAACAAGTCAAGCATTATAAAACATTTTTTATCTTTCTTAGTTCATAGATCCATTACTATTCTTTAAACTCGAAGTCTTCTAGAGGGTTCATCAAGTTCTAGACGTGAATTATGTGTATGGATACTATCTTGGATTATGTTGGCATATTGCCAATTTCTGGAGTCAGGGCCCATCAACACTTCTTTGTGTATTATAGGTTCATTGTTTGCACACCATGAAGGTCTGCACAAGTCTTTCCAACCTATATAGTTCAGTTGCAAGTTCGACCAAAGTCTCTATATCTCATGTAGAGGCTTTCGTGAAGGTTTGCACGAGTCTTCCCAAGCTATATAGTTCAGTTGCAAGTTCGACCAAAGTCTCTATATATCTCATGTAGAGGCTTCCGCATCAGTTGTAGTAGGAAATCCTTGAACTACTTCCATTGTTTCTTTTCTTTGACTTGATTACAAAGAATCTGTAATCTCTTCGAGTTGCAATGTCCTCCCACTCACTCTTTTAAGTAAAACATTTTTTTCAAAAAAACTCCGCACTTTGTGGCAACATACTTTGCCTCGGCGTAGTGATATAAGAATAACCAATCATTTGGGATAATAAAAAAAGTAGCACTTATCTAATTTGAGAATGAAATCATAAACATTTTACTTATGACTTGTATTTGCAAATGTTAAGAAAAGACCAAACGGTTTTGGCATACTATTCCATATATTATATGGTGTCATTTCAACAGATTTGATGGCACTCTTTTTCAGTGTAATAGCCATTTTCTCTAAAGCATTACATTAAAAGGCATTGGTCAAATTGATTAATGTCATCTTTGACCTCACCATGTCATATGTAGTTTGATTACATCTACTCAAAACGTTCTACTCTTAGTAATGTTCTAAGAAGTGCAAGCTATAAAATTCTTTTCACAACTCATCAGACATTCACTAAGTTGTAACTCAAATATTTCTTTCTGTAATCCAATTGTAGAAACACATTTTTTTGTTACAATAAGTTCTACTTCATTCTGAAAACCTTTTAAAATATTTCAGAGTATCAAGATTTATGTCGCAATAAGTTAATATAAATATCCACTTGAGTCATCCTTGAAGATAGATAAATCCTTGGACTACACACATCAATATGCATGTTTCGGTTATTCTGTTACTCGTCCTTTATGGCGTGTGTACGTATAGTTTACTTCACTATTTGGACAAAGTGTCAAATGATTCATAATCAGGTGACTTCAAAATCCATCACTGTGGAATTTCTCCATTCTGGTTTCTCCAATGTGACTAAATGCAGTGCCACCATATGTGGTATTCTTTTAGTCTTGTGACATTCAGCATTGGTGTTATGGATGTTCAAGTTTATCATCGATATTCATAACATAACATACATCCTATTGACAATAGGAGTGTGGCCATTTAGTTATTCATAACAACGAACAAATAATTATGCTTTTATGAATACCCCCCCTTTACAATAATCATTATGTAATAGGCTAGAGTATACAAAACTCTACAATGAATTATGAAAATAAACATAGAGGAAACAATGATGGGAGTACTGTAACTTTTACATAGTTTCCATCACATATTTTAACCTCATTATTTGTTCGTAATTTAGGTCGTTTGTAATTTCTTGCAACGATTTGCAATAACATGCAATCGAGTCGATATAATTTGTGATCAACTTTTCACCACAATCTCGAAGAATTAGTGATCAACAATCACGATTCTCGAGAATTACACTTACTTGGCCAACTTTTCCTACATCTTATAACTTGTATGGCATACATACCCGAGTTAGACATTCCGGTCTTCTTTCTATCTGCCTTCTACTCTTATAGTTTTACTTCAATATTTCTCCTTCTCGCACAAGAAACATCCATATTTAAGAGTGGCGTGAGCCCCGAACTTCCCCAGGCATGTTAGTCTCATTACATCCTTTGGTTTTGTTCCTTCTATTTAAGTTCTCACCATCAACCATGACTGGTGTTCTTCCAGATCTTAGACATTTTAGTCTTAAACATACTTGAACGTTCCACTACAACTTGTAAACAAAACACTTCTTTAGATATCACATATCTTTTAAATTTGGTTTGTTTCCAAAAATAATTTTCAGTTCCAAGAATATCACAAAATTATCCCAAACATTTTGAAGTTTGGGTTTCTCGTAAGCAAGCAGATCATAATGTAATTCTAGGATTTTGGATCAAAGGACATGAGTCTTGTCATCCTAGCATCAACAGAAGAGTCTTTTAAGCATCCAGTAGGACAAAAATCCTTGGCACTCTAGAGGACGATCCTCTCATTACGTTTACCAACCTTAAAGATTCAACCAGATAAATAACAGCTAATCAATTTAAACAGGAAAGGTGGAACCGTGAGCCATTATTATTCAACTACAATGCAAACTACACATAGACATGGTACATATTTAAGTTGCACTAGTGTTTAAACAATTTTAATATAAAGTACACTGCCAATCAAATCAATATGTCTCATAATTGAAAGTGGATGATTCAAGATCCTAATCATATTCAGAGCCATTGATGTTAGCATCACTGATGACGTGAACCTCAACGGTAGGCAAACTTGCAGATCATATATCCATATGACTCTTGTTCATATTTTGATGCTTTGTGCCCCGAGCTCAGAACGATTCTTCCAAAACTTCAAGATAACCGAGTGTTTCTACTGCGAAGTCTTACCTTCACCCGCCTTACACTTCACCCTTCATTCGTACTCATGTTGGCATGATGCACTCCGAAAAGCTACGTGTTGTAAACGATGGCTACACTAGGAAGAGCACTAACTACTTGATAACTTCTGTGAGAGATCACCCTAATAATTGTCCACTACGCAATCAAAAGGGTGCAAACAACAAAGGGATAAACATATCAGGCAATTCATAATAACATGATATGGTATAGCCCTAGGCAACGGGAACATCTCCATGATCCTCCGAGGTCTTCATGAAAGTATTCCGTGATGATGTCGTAGCCACCATCAAGTTCTCCTGCGCCCGGTGAAGCCACCTTGCTTAGGTCCTCCATTGCACGTCTGTCACTCCCGTCGATAAATAAGTTTACGAATTTTGACACACAGATCATTAAAGTGACAGTCCTTTGGCTCCAACCATCATGTCGTACTGTGACGCGTAGGTCACTTAACGTTACATCATATAACCATCTTGTACAAAATCTTATTACCATGAAGAAGACTATACCACATCACATGCAACCTGCAAACCACGTCCTCTAATCGGTTTGGCCAATTATAATTACGTTTCTTACTCCACACGTGCATATGATCACAGACAACACTTGAGTTAGTCTTAGAAGCGAGACTAGGAATCAGATTTTACCGTTTAATATTCCACATGTGCATATGAGTTTTCCATTGAATCGCATATTTCAGGATCATAGCAATTATAGGATAGAATATAAGCTCTTAATTATAAACATGAAAAAATAATAATACAATATTATTGTCTCTAGGCATATTTCCAATAAAAATAAACCTTGAACATGTAGAGGAAAGCTAAATCAAATCTTGAACTTCGAATCCTTGAAATTAGCACACCCAACTATTTGATCCCCGTCTACTTTAAACCTTGAGCATGTTCTCAATGGAATTGCCGACGTGACAGGTAAGGCTGCCGCCGAATGCGATTGGGCGGGCCCACCAGGCGTGAAACATGTTTTTCTTTATTGTAACGTGCAACTAAAAATACCCAAAAACTTAGACTCACAGGGATTCAAACTAGGACCTGATGCTTCTGAGCTAGTGCCGCAAGCCACTCTAACTATTTACTTTTGGTGACTAAAGTGAAGCACGAAACTATTTAACAACACAACGCAACGTCGAGATTTGATTATTTTTTTAAAATGAATACATTTTCTTGAAAATTGTCGACAATTTTGAAATATGTACATTCTTAAAAGCAATTAAAATTCCAAACATTTCTGAAAAAAAGTGAACAGTTTTTGCAATTATGAACATTTTTTAAATACAAAGAAATTTTGAAAATACAAAGTATTTTTTAAATCCCTGAACACATTTTAAAGTGCGAACACTTTCTGAGAAATACAAACAAAATTTTGAGAACACTAACAATTGTTGAAACCTGCAAAATTTAAAGTGCGAACACTTAAAACTTTTTTAAAAAAATGGGAACACATTTTCACAATTCGTCCGCACTCTAAAATTTTATTCAGGTTTCAAAATTGCTCGATTTTTCCAAAAAAAAATTGCACTTAAAAAATCTTTGCAAATTTAAAATATGGTTCACGTTTTCAAAATTTGTTTGTGTTTTTCAAAAAGGTTCATAATTCCAAAATATCCATAAAATGTTTGGAGTTTTAAATTGTTGATAATTTTCAAGAAAATGTTTCAAAAAACAGAATTTTCAAATCTAGATGTTGCGTTATGTGGTTAAATACTTTGGCGCTTGCAGTTTATCAATAACATCTATATGTTAGAGTGGATAGCAGGACAAGTTTAGTGATGCCAGCTTGCAAGTATGATTCCCACCTGTCTGTCCTTTTTCGGTATTTTTATTAAGTCACCCGTTACAAAAAAACACGCTTCGGTTCCTGGTAAGCCGGCCAGTATGGTCCGGCGCAGCCAACTGTCCCGGATTTGAGCTGCCACGTCGACAATCTTTGTTTGGGAACGCGCTCAAGGTTTAAATAGACCATGATCAGATAGTTTGGTGCGCTGATTTCAGGGGTTCGAAGTTTAGGGTTTGATTTGGCTTTCGTCTACAAGTTCAAGGTTTATTTCGTACTTTTTCCAAGATAAATATTTGATTTTGACTATATAAATAAAATAAAAAGTGTGCTAAAGAAACTTAGGTGGATGGCACACATATATCAATCAACCAATGTTGGGTCGACGTAATTGGTCAATTAGCATTACGCCAAAAAAGGTTTTCTGCAATTTGCAGCACAACATAAAAGCTAACTAATTAATCTCATAAATTTGCAACACAAAAGTTCGACTAATATGCAGGCTACTCCATATATGATTACTGTCGTAATGCAACGCCAATGTGGTTCAAATTAGCAAGGATTTTCAAAGCCCTGAATAGAAAGTACCTCCATGGAGGTGCAGGGCCTGCTGTTGCTCATGTCCTTCACTCCATGATAATGCTACTTTTTTTAGCTTGCTTTTGGAAATGACGAACGTCGCATTGGCCATGAAGATTCCAGTGGGAACACCAGTGCCGATTCTAGAAGACGCTACCCTCTGCTACTAGCCCCCCAAAAGGAGCAACGTCCAAGCGTTTTCCCCTGGGAGCATGCCCTTGTGCGGAGCACCCCCATCTTCGAATATCCTCTCAGCCGCGAGATCGATCCACTCCATGGTGGTATCGAGATCTGATTTTCAGCTTTCCATGGGGCCAATCGTCCTCTAATTCATTGGGGATCAGAAGCAATTTGGAGAGATTTGTGTAACCAGAGTGGAAAAGGTCCATTCCAAGCGTGGTGGATCGTCCGGCATACAATTGGTCCGAGCGAACACTCACTACTTAATATATTTTTTTGGTTTTGGTTCTCTTTTGGCCCTGTCTGAGAAATGGAAAATCTCTTACAAATTAATGAAAATTCGGGGAAGGTTTCAAAAAATCAAGTCAAATTCAGGTTTGGACACCACAAAATGTAATGTCTGAGATGTGCCATGGTTGAACTTGAGCTATGCGAGCGTGATAAATTATGGTTCGTGGGGTTAGAACACACACACAATCACATGATACATAGAAATGGGCCAAATGGCACTTTACCATCACACTAGGAACTACTGTGAGACAAACGCAATTTTCAGAAAAGGATTGTATGTTTGGTCGAAACTGAAAAATATCAACAAAATTACGAATACATAACTCTAATCAGCCACGTATGAAGCAACTAGTAGAAACAATGAAAACATGCGTCACTACCAATTGAACTGTTTATCTTTTGCGCGTTGAAAATAGGAACACTATCATGAAAGTTGGAGCTGTTTGCGGTCCGTGTGTGTGGCTTACTGCTGGCATTGGACATCGAGCACTCCGTGCATCTGTGGAGATGTGAGGGAAGTGGCTCTCCTGGTGGTCACTATAATGAAGTCGGAGTCGTTTGTTTGGGTAATAGGTGATGGCGGTGATGCATGCGAAAACCTCAACGGATGTTTGGCTGTAGCATCATTCTGTTGTGGTGTTTGTGTAGGTGGACAAGTTGGTCAGTGGTGCCCTCAGTTGTCATGCTTCATGATGGTTGTGTGTGCAGGTCTGTAGCGGACTAACATTTTTTGTCTGGTTTTCCATATATTAACTAGGCAATTCTACTCTCTTCTTAATTAATGAGTATGGTAAATCTTTTGCCTTTATCCATAAAAATGTCAAACATATTTCATTGCCTTACTATACGATGTTGCAATATTCTAGAAAGTAAGAAGCCAAATTCTACCATTCAAAGTAAAATAAGAAGCCAAATTCTAGAAACTAACAATCATGTAGATGAACTATATAAAACATAGATGGTTGCCGATTTAACATTCCTACAAAGCATGCTTACATGAGACAAAAGTGTTGCAACATTTTCTCGAGGGAACTAAGCCTCCCTGCTGATGTACACACGTCACAGTATACCTCTCATCCAGGAGCAACTACATTATAAACAATCCTTGTGGTGAAAGGATAGAAAAAACAATTTAGACCGTCAAAGATAAAAGATACACGGTCTAAATTGGCATTTAAGTTTTAGAATCGGTTTAGGTTTCAGAACCTGTTGGGGCCGGATTTATAACTTGCATCTGCGTCATCCATCCAATCCGACAATTCATGTTGACATTTTCTATTCTTTCACCATAAGAGTTGTTTCCATTGTAGTCGTCCACCTTCACAGACCATGGGTCACTAGTGCAAGAGATGAGGTCTGGGCATGCGTGAAGATCATGTGGCGGTGCTGAACATGAATCTAAGCATATCATCCACTTGACAGAAGCACGAGTTCTTCTTCTCTCAAAAAAAAGGACAAGTTCTATTTGGAAACCAGGCGGAGAGGTCGCGTGAAGAAGAGGAATGGCAGGGGAAGCCGCATCTGAGGAAGTACCTGCATGGGCTCCTCTCTCTCGATTTTTCTGGCCAACTCCTGGTGGGTAGGTGGACCAGTGAGAAGAGATAGAAGAAAGGCTCTCTGCGAAAGTACCATTCTACACCCAGGAGCAAATGCTCCTGGTGTGAACAGTAAAATCAAAAAAATAGAAAAAAACTTCAAAAAATTCTGAAATTTTTTTGTGACATACTTTCACAAGTGTTTCTTGTGCATGAAAATTTTCATCACGAAATCACATTCATGGAAGTCGTGCCGAAAAAAACAAAATCAGAGCTCCAAAATGCTTTTGTAAGTAACATTTTCAGATCATCGATTTTGTTTTTTTACCACACCTTCCATCAATGTGATTTCGCGATGAATTTTTACGTGCACAACAAACATTTGTATAAGTATGTCACACAAAAAATTCAGAATTTTTTGACATTTTTTTGAATTTTTTTTTATTTTACTGTTCACACCAGGAGCATTTGCTCCTGGGTGTAGAAACTCCACATCCGGCTCTCTGTCCCAATCTTGCACATTGTTAAATGACGTGGCACCCCGCAGCGTTTGTCCAGTCTTTCGCTATTGATGGGTATAATGAGAATACTTTTCAATTCGATGGAAACTATTTTCTTGAAAGCTATTCTCCTTTCGTTGAAAATATTTAGATGCTTCAGAACAAATCATATAAGACATATGAAAACAAAATATATAGTCACAACTCACAAAATAACAATCTCCCGTGTCGAAAACAAAATTCATTAGAAGAAATTTTCTTTCGAATCAAAGCAACTCAGATTTGCTATTTTTTTCATTGTTGTGAAGCAAAAATATCATAATTAACATGGAAGTTTATTTGAGAGTGCAATCATAAACAATACTCACCAAATCAATTGCAATCAGGTTGTGGTGAATCATCCAGCAAAGTATGCATCCACGCCTTGATGGGGGATCAAACGTTCGCTCCTTAGATTTTTCGTTTCGGTTTTGGATTTTCTTTCCCCCCTATCTGTGAAACGGAAATGTTCTTCTGAATTAACCAAGTTTTGGGAAAAGATTACGGAAAAAAATCTCGTCAAGTTCAGGTTCAGACACCACAAAATATATTAATAGTCTAAGTCGTGCCATTTTTAAACTTAAGATATGACAATATGATAAACTATGGTGCCATGGTTAAACTTAGATCACGCACACAATCACATGATACATAGAAATGGGCTAAATGGCAATTTGCTATCAGACTACGAACTGCCATGAGACAAACAAAATTTTCAAAGGAAGGACTAGTATATATTTGGACAATATTGAAAAAAATATAACACATTCCGAATACGGAACTCTAATCAGCCGCTTACAAAGCAACTAGTAGAAATAATGGAAACATGTGTGGCTACCAACTGAAATGTTTACCTTTTCCACATGGAAAATATGCAGTGGAATAGCCTGTTTGTGGTTGATGCGTGTGTCTGGCTGTTGGTGTGGGCCATAGTGGACTCCGTGCCTCTGCGGACCTACGGTAAACTAGCTCTCTTGGTGGTAGCTATGGTGAAGTGGATCCATTTTTTCGGGCAATAGGTGATGACGATGATGCGTGCAGTGACCTGAACTGATGTTTTGCTTCTCATCGTTGTGTTGTGATGTTTGTGTTGGCGGGCAGGTTGGTCGGTGGTGCCCTCAGCTGTCGTGCTTCATGACAGTTGTGTGTGCAGGCCTATAACGGCCTTTAGGCTTGGTTTCCATGAATTAAACTACTCTCCTTTTAAGTGATAAAAATGGAAAACATTTTACTTTGTCTCATATAAACAATATTATCAGAAACATAGTTGGTTCACTTATTATAGGACGTTGCAATATTCTAGAAATTAAGAACCAAATTATAGCATTATTCAAGATGAAGTAAGAAGACAAATTTCTAAAAATGAGAATATTTATCAATTTGATGAGAGAAAATCTATTTGTTCTCCTTTCATTAAAAATATTTCCATGCTTTGGAATAAATATAAGACCTTGTACAATGGGAGGTGCTTAGGAGAGGTGCTTAGAGAAATAAATCAGGATTTCCTTAAGCACCGGTGCTTATTTGTACAGGGTAGACGCTTAGTTAAGCATCTCTCCTATAAAAATAGGCACCAGTGCTTCAGAAAAACCGGGTTTATTTTTCTAAGCACCTCCCTAATCATCTTCCATTGCACAAGGCCTAAAAGAAAAATTATAGTCACAAAGATAATATAATCCCGCCGCATCAGGAACAAACGATCATTAGAATCAATTTTCTTTCTAATCAAAGCAATTTATATTCTCCCATTTTTCTTGGGTGTCAAGCACTGTATTTGTAAGATGGGGGTAATATAATCGATCGCACAGAAGCAAGTGACTTTCTTTCCTCGTACGCACAGGCACACTGACTGAATACCATAACTAACTGAGACTAAGCCGGCTACGGCCCTTGCTAATTTAGTGTGGACGACCTGGTGCCAATGCCATTGCATTCAGCAACCCCGGCCAGCACCAACGGAGCCTCACCTACGTCACTATGTGAGGTCGCAGCTGGTTGTTTGAAGAGAGGCACGTACTCTCCATCGTCGTCGTAAGAGTGCGAGCACGCCCAGACCCCGACGATCTCCACGGGGACGACGCTGGCGGAGCCGTCGCGGTAGTAGACCCGGAGCTCGCGGGGATCTCCCGGGGGTGCTCGAGCTGGAGGACGACGCGGACGGCGGAGAGGTCGGGCGCCGCGACGCAGGCGGGGTCGATCTCGCGCACGACCCCGAACCTGCGGCAGTTGTCCGTGGCGTGCGCCCCCGTCCGCTGCTCGACAGGGTAGCCGTGCAGCGCGACGTGGGCCATGCAGCCGCCGGAGACGTCGAGGACGGTCCGCACGGGCACGAGCCTCACCGTGGCGCCGTCGAGCCGGAACGGCTGCCTGCGCGCGGCCGCCTCCCGGTCGCGGGGCGTGCGGAACAGCACGGGGACGCCTCGGCAGCCCGGGGCGGGAGGGAGGAGCTCAAAGTTCTGCGGCAGGTCCAGCGCCAGGGTGCGGAAGACGAGGCGGATGAAGGGCCCCGGGTCGCCCGCGCGGCACGGCGGGGTGATGCACGCGTACGCGACGCGCCGCGCGTAATGCACCCTCGGGCTGTCCGGGTCGCCGTTGAAGTAGAGCTTGACGCCGGAGTCCGGGAAGGGCGCGTGGGCGAGGCCGCGGACCGCGGTCGCCGCGGCGGGGACCTCGGGCCCCTTGAAGTGGCAGACGGTGGCCGGGCGGTCGGACTCGGAGGGGGCCTCCAACGCCGTCGCGCCCCCCGGCAGCAAGGCGTCGGCGGGCACGGGCGGCATCGTGGGCGGCAGTGGACTGGAAGAAGCAGTGAGAGTGAGGTGGAGTAGAAGGAAGAGTGGGAGTGGTGGTGCTTTTATTGACACGTTGGCGTTGAGAGGAAGGAAGAGGAGGGGAGTCGGGGAAAAAAAATTATATGAGACCAGGTCTCATATAAAGTAGGTGAGACCCGCCCTGATGGATGACACGTGGCATTCACAAATCACAAAGTATCTAATCTCTCCCCCCCTGATTTCAGGTGGGGGGTGAGGTAGATGCTTTATGATTTGTGAATGCCACGTGTCATCCATCAGGATGGGTCTCACCTGCTAAACCGTGAGACCTGGTCTCATAGAATTATTTTCCGGAGTCGGGCGCCAGGAAAAGAAACAGAGCATGAGGACGCGCACCACTTGTCTTCCTTCCACTTCACTGTTAGATAATCAGCTGCACGCTTGCATCTTCAGTTAGTTCAGAAACTTCAGTTAGTTCAGTTTCCATTTATCTGAATAACACTGACCGTCAGCGTGTGCATGTACACGTACGAGTTCAGTCTTTCAGTTAGCATTCTGTTAGGTAGTTAGCTAGTCTTCAGCTCGCCGTAGGGATCGCCATGGGATGGCATGGATCACGCATTCCTCGCCGCGAGCAAGTAGGGCTCATGCACGTACGAGCGTCGTGGGATGGCACGACCTGTAAGCTCGGCGAGCACGACCATTTCTTTGCTGTATTTCAGGAGCTCCAACGGGGTTCAGATAAATAAGCAGAACAGAAACAGAAAAGCTGTAAGGTTGTTACGCAGCGCAAACCACTGTCTTCCACCTCTCTCTCCTTAGTTCTTGTTGGTGTTGGCCGGCGATTTGCAACTACAAGTGGCATCAGAGCCTCGGTGGTGTTCGATCCATCCTGGGCGCCGGCGGTGTTTGATCCGTCGGAGAGATGGCCGGCAGCGACGAAGAGAAGGCGAAGAAGCTGGTCGAGGAAGAAAAGGCCAAGGCGGAGGCCGCGGCGCTTGGAACATCCCTGGTCCGTCTCTCCACCGAGAGGGCTCGGGGGTGCGCGTCGTTGAGCGCGTCGTGCACAGCGGCGGCGGGGGCGGTCCCCCGATGATGCTCACGCGCACAAACTACTCCGACTGGGCTATGATCACTAAACCGCAGTTGCAGGCGGACGAACTCTGGCGCGTGGTGGAGACGGGGCAAGGCTCAGATCGCGACGACCGGCGCGCCATGATCGCCCTCCTCAAGGGGGTGCCGCCGGAGCTCATGCGGATCCTGGGCGCCAAGGCCATAGCCAAGGAGGCGTGGGATACCCTGAAGACCATGCGCGTCGGCGTCGAGCACGTGCGCGAGGCCAAGGCGCAGACTCGCCGCTCGAAGTACGAGGCACTCCGGTACAAGGACGGCGAGGGGATCGAGTCGTATGTCATGCGACTCAGGACGATCATCGACGAGCTGTAGGCGCTCGGCGACCCCGTGGATGAGCACAAAGCTGTCCTCAAGGTGCTCCACATCGTGCCACGCGCCGTACCGTGAGATGGCCGTGGTGATCGAGTCACTTGTCGACACCAAGCAGCTCTCCCTCGAGGAACTCTGTGGCCGGCTTCTTGTCATGGAGGAGCGTGAGCGCGAGGAGACACCGGCGCTCGGGGCGCAGCTGCTGTACACGATCGATCAGTGGCGCGCGCATGAGAAACTGCTGGATCAGAACAGCGCGTCCTCAGGCTCTGGAGCAGGGCGTGGACGCGGAATCGGCAAGCCAAAGAACTTCCAAGGTGGGGGCGGCCGTGGCCAGAGCGCTGGCCGCGGCAACGGCGGGGTGGCGACACCCAAGCGAAAGGGAAACTGCCGCTACTGTGGCATCCCTGGCCACTGGGCGAAGGAGTGCGGCAAGAAGGAGCGGGAGCAACGTGAGCAGCAGGATCAGCAGGCGAACGTCGCCCAGGTCGAGGTTGAGCAGCCTGGCTTGCTCCTCGCCACCTGCGCGGTGGTGAGCGCGACGGGCGCGGTGGGCGACATGCGTGAGCACTCCACGGATATCTTCCTGAACAAAGCTCGCGTGGTGCCGGTCGCCACCAATGACGACCGCTGGTATTTGGATACTGGCGCCAGCAATCACATGACAGGGCGGCGTGACATGCTGTCACAGGTGGACGAGTCCATTCGTGGCTCGGTGTGCTTCGGCGACGGCTCCGTCGTGCAGATCTGCGGACGCGGCGTGGTGACGTTCTCCTGCAAGAATGGAGAGCACCGCACGCTTTCGGATGTATACTTCATCCCCCAACTGCGGACGAGCATTGTAAGCCTCGGGTAGCTCGACGAGCACGGATGCAAGTCCGTGATCGAGGACGGCGTGCTGTGTCTCTACGACAGGCAGCGCGTTCTACTGGCGCGGGTGCAGCGGACGAGCAACCGGCTCTACGTCGTGGCTCTGAACTTGGCTGTGCCCGTGTGTCTCCTGATGCATGGCGGGGACGAAGCATGGCGATGGCATGGACGCTTCGGCCACCTCCACTTTCGGGCGCTGCACGACCTGGGCGCGAAGGGAATGGTGCGTGGCATGCCGACGATCCAGCACGTCGAGCAGTTCTGCGAGAGCTGCACACTCAGAAAGATGCACTGCACGTCGTTCTCGCGCGCGTCAGCATACCGCGCGGAGCAGGGGCTCGATCTCGTCCATGGCGACCTCTGCGGCCCCATCACGCCAGTGACTACGTCCGATAACAAATACTTCCTGCTCATAGTTGATGATCACAGCAGATACATGTGGTTGGAAGTGCTCAGGAGCAAGGACGAGGCGTTCAAATTCTTCAGAAAGATCAAGGCAGCCGCGGAGACATAGTGCGGTGCAAAGCTCAGGCCGTTCCGCACCGACCGTGGCGGCGAGTTCAACTTGAACAACTTCACCACGTACTGTGAGGAGCTCGGGATCCTAAGGAACACGACGACTCCGTACTCCCCACAGCAAAATGGAGTCATCGAGCGTCGCAACTAGTGTGTGGTCGAGATGGCTCGTAGCCTCATGAAAAGCATGGGGGTGCCGACCACGTTCTGGGGCGAGGCAGTGCGCACGGCGGTGCACATCCTCAACCGATCGCCGACGAGGAGCCTGCAGGGAATGACGCCCTACGAAGCGTGGCGCAAGAAGAAGCCGACGGTCGACTACTTCCGTACTTTTGGCTGCGTTGCGCACGCCAAACTCGTCGGCCCCGGCGTGACCAAGTTGGCAGACGGGTCGCGGCCCGGCATTTTTCTGGGCTACGAGGCGGGCACCAAGGGCTATCGGGTGTACGACCCGATCGGCAAGCGCCTGTACGTCACCCGCGATGTGCGCTTCGAAGAAGACCGGCGCTGGGACTGGAGTAAGAATGGTGGCGACTCGAAGCACGCCCACCAGTCCACTGTCGTGTACTCTGACGCGGGCGCGCCGACAACCACGACCTACTCCGTGTCCCCGGACCCAGCAACGCCACCTAGAGCGCCCACGACACCAACTGCGCCAGGTTCACCGCGTACTCCAAGCACACCGCGGACGCCCTCGTCTGATGGATCCGCCGCGGACACGCCGAGCGCGTCGAGCACGTCGGCCTCGGCGGACTCAGGCCCGTCCACACCGGCCACCTCCTACGACTCAGATGACGGGTGGGTAACGCCACCCACCGGCGAGGATTTCGACGCTGAGGGGGTGCCCGTCCGCTGGAAATCGATGGAGTACGTCATCGACCACGCGCCGGCGTGCACTATGGAGTACAGCGGGCTCTGTCTCTCTGCAGCAGAGGAGCCCGCGTCTGTCCAGGAGGCCCTGGACGAACCTGCTTGGCGCAGCGCGATGGAGGCGGAGATGGAGTCGATCCGTTCCAACGACACCTGGGTCCCGGCCATGCTGCCCGCCGGTCACCGCGCCATTGGATTGAAGTGGGTCTTCAAGGTCAAGCGCGATCCGGACGGTAAGATCATAAAGCACAAGGCTCGTCTGGTCGCGAAGGGATATGCACAGCGGCAAGGAGTGGATTTTGATGAGGTTTTCGCACCTGTCGCTCGTCTGGAGACAGTGCGGCTACTGCTGGCCGTGGCGGCTCACCGGAGCTGGGGTGTACATCACATGGATGTGCGCTCCGCGTTCCTTAATGGAGATCTCCAGGAAGAGGTGTATGTTCACCAGCCCGCAGGTTTTGTCGACAACAACAACACACACTGCGTGCTCAAGTTGCAGAAGGCTCTGTATGGCCTTCGTCAGGCCCCTCGTGCATGGAATGCAAAGCTGGACGCCACACTCCATGCACTTGGTTTCAAGCGCTACCAGCTCGATCATGCGCTCTATAGGCGGGAAGACAAAGATGGGTTCCTGCTGGTTGGGGTGTATGTGGATGATCTGATAATCACGGGCACAGAGGCAGGAGCCATCGAACACTTCAAGAAACAGATGCAAGAGCTTTTTCAGATGACTGATCTGGGTCTCCTCAGCTATTATCTGGGAATTGAGGTGAAGCAAGAGGAAGATGGGATCACGGTGTGTCAGTCAAGCTATGTAGCAAAGATCCTGGAGGATGCAGGGATGAGTGACTGCGACTCTTGTAGCACGCCCATGGAAAATCGCCTGAAACTGAAAAAAAACAGTGGACAAGTTCAGGATGCAACTGAGTATCGTAGTTTGATCGGAAGCTTAAGATATCTGGTGAATACCAGACCTGATATCGTGTATGCAGTGGGGATTGTCAGCAGATTCATGGAATCGCCAGGCAAGGAGCACTGGGTTGCAGTGAAGCAGATTCTGCGGTACATCAAAGGCACTCTTGGCTATGGGTGCATCTTCAGAAAAGGAGAAAAGGAAGTGTTGGTGGGTTTCAGCGACAGTGATCATGCTGGAGATATCAATGATCGCAAGAGCACCACCAGAGTTGTTTTGTTCCTTGGATGGGGCGTGGTTACTTGGTCTTCACATAAACAGAAGATAGTGGCACTGTCATCGTGCGAGGCAGAGTACATAGCAGGAGCAACGGCTGCTACCCAGGCTGTGTGGTTGAGCAGGTTGCTCGCGGAGATGCTCGGCGAAGAGGTTCAGAAAGTGAAGCTGAAGATCGACAACAAGTCAGCCATAGAGCTCAGCAAAAACCCAGTCCATCATGAGCGGAGCAAACATATTGATCTCAGGTATCATTACATTCGAGAGTGTTGAGCTGGGCAGGGTAGATGTTGAGCATGTGAGAACAGGCGATCAAGTCGCGGATATACTCACCAAGTCACTGGGCAAACGCAGTTCAGTGAGCTGCGTCACAGGTTTAGGATCACATAGGTGCAGCAGATTAGGGGGTGATTTGTTAGATAATCAGTTGCACGCTTGCATCTTCAGTTAGTTCAGAAACTTCAGTTAGTTCAGTTTCCATTTCTCTGAATAACACTGACCGTCAGCGTGTGCCGGTACACGTACGAGTAGTCTTTCAGTTAGCATTCTGTTAGGTAGTTAGCTAGTCTTCAGCTCGCCGTAGGGGCCGCCATGGGATGGCATGGATCACGCATTCCTCGCCGCGAGCAAGTAGGGCTCATGCACGTACGAGCGTCGTGGGATGGCACGACCTGTAAGCTCGGCGAGCACGACCATTTCTTTGCTGTATTTCAAGAGCTCCAACAGGGTTCAGATAAATAAGCAGAATAGAAACAGAAAAGCTGTAAGGTTGTTACGCAGCGCAAACCACTGTCTTCCACCTCTCTCTCTCCTTAGTTCTTGTTGGTGTTGGCCGGCGATTTGCAACTACATTCACCTCACCGCTTCTTCCACAGTGGGCAATGGCAGTGGATTCCTGGATGGTGTTAATTAGCCATCACACAAGTACCACCGCGGCACGTACGCACACATTTAGTTTAGTTTTTGGGATAGTTACACAAAGGTGTCAAATAACCTTGTGTGTTTTGTAGGACATCAATAACAATAATAATGGTAAAAATAGGGCCGGCATATCGCTACAAACTCTCAATCCTCTAAATAGCCGAGCTTATGCAACAATGTCTGCTACTATACACAAATACACACAAACTATGGATTGCCGCTTCTCTCTTGCAGCAGCATAAACGGCCGTCTGCCTAACGTTTCTGGAAGTTCAACACCTTGATGGAGTAGCCGAACACCAAGAAGAAGCCGATGACGTAAGCGAAATGCGCGAGCACGACATACCCAAGGAAATCGTGCTTGATGCCCAGACTGTCCTCCAAGAATTGCTTCACCACCGTGGGGCTCCCACCGGCGACCACCGAAAGAGGAGTGGTGTTATCGCCAAACTGTGACCCGATGACGCCATAGATGGTCCAGGACACAGGGTTCGCCCAGTAGTACCACCTCCACCAAATTGGTATTAACTGCAACAGCGACCAACCATCATCACCATCCTCAGTTAACGAATCTACTTAATTAATCAGCACGCGACACAGGCAGGTTAATCTTGGCATACTTACCGGTCTCGCAACGAGGAACCCAGCAAAAAGGTTCCAAAGAGGGAGTATAAAGGCTATGGGTATGTTTGCGAGCATGGAAGATGAGGTCAACGCCACCAGCATCATGCCAAATAATGTGAAGTAGTTGAAGCATGAAATTATAAAGAAAAGGAAATAGAAGAACTTTGCAACTTTCCACTCATATCCAATCATCGCATAGATGGTGACTGTGTACTGAATCCCCTGCACGATGTTGTAGATCATCTCCACGCATGTCTGCAAGAATCAAAAATTGCACAATCTTTAGAATCATACCAACTTTCGAATTTGCGCTCATTATATTTTGAATAGGATGAGCCCTTTCATCTGGACAAGCTCAATGAATCTAAACACGATTTTTCTATCAAAATGTGTATCAAATTAAGACCGACCAATTACCTGAGCTAATGCATAGGATAATGGAGAGTACATCCCTGCCGCCTTTTCACGGTAGAAAACAGTTCGCTCGATTGACACAACAGGCTGAATTGTGATGCAGTTGGCAGACCCAAGGAAGAAGACAGCAGCATAAGTGGCTCCAAGTAGATTGTACAAATCTTGTGGTGAGTCTCTGCCCACAAATCAAACATATGCAAAAAAAGCATTAGTGCCTCCATAGAAGCTAATATATAATCATTTGAAAGTCCCAACTACAGCAAAATAAGATCATACATTTTTGTCCCCTTCTGCCAAAACACTGTGCCAAATACAAGGCCATAGATCATCGTCATAAGAAAGCGCATGGCGTTGTGAGGTGGATTCTTCCAGTAAGATTTGTATTGCTTCCAGAAGTTTGCAACACATTGATTGTAGAAATTCTGAGAATACTTTGTAGGAAATGAGAGATCTTCATAGCCAGGTGGGGGAATGCTTAATTCCTTAATAAGTTCTTGGTTTTTCCTGGTCATATTTGAGAAACAGGAACTCAATGTTGATATTAGAAATGAAAACAACTGTAATTTTGGCACAACATTTCAAGAGAATACGTACTTTTTTAAAAGGAATTAACAGCCATTGGATAAAAATAGTGAAGGGTTGCGCTCAAGTTCAATGAATGAGGCTACTTACCTATAAAGATCAGAATTAGCATAAATTTCAGCAAAATTTACGTTCAGGCGAGCCTCAGCTAAAGGGGAGCTAACTTCCAGCATCCATGTTGCAGGATTATATCCTTCTGTGATCTTTTCAACACCTGGAATTGCCTGCAATGCAATGACAACCTCTTGTATTAGGTTTTTCACTTCTATACACCTACAAGGAGTTCAAGGCGTGCTAAGTCTTCAGTGACTTTTTTCTAAGCCCACTGGTCATATTTGTAAGCAGGTTATCCGTTCAATTGCAAATTAGTACAAAACTTGCTGCCCCACCTCAACATGTAAACCAAGAAAACTGACCTCAAAATATTCAACTAATTTATGAGAGTGCTGACCAAGTTCACCAGCATAAATAACTCGTCCTCCTCTTTTCATAAGCAGAAGCTATAAAAGGAACAACAGTGAGTTATTTGCATTTTCTGTATATATATATATATATTGTGTGTGTGTGTCTGTGTGTGTGTGTGTGTGTGTCTGAGAGAGAGGGAGAGAGAGAGAGAGAGAACCTCATCAAAAGACTCGAATATATCGATGCTGGGTTGATGGATAGTGCAAACCACAGTTCGCCCAGTGTTCACTGTATTTCTCACTGCCCGCATTACAATTGCCGCAGCTCTAGCATCAAGACCAGAAGTTGGCTCATCCATGAATATGATTGAAGGATTTGCTACCAGCTCCACGGCAATTGTCAGTCTCTTTCTTTGTTCAGTCGATAACCCGTCCACTCCAGGGAGACCAACCATAGCATTACGCAACACATCAAGCTCCACAAGAGTCATGACTTCCTCCACAAACATCTGCGAGGGCGAAGATTAATTTCTTTAGATGGAAGCAACTACAATTTGAAGCTTCAAATATAAAGAACACTGCATCTTTACTTGAGTCTAAAACGTGGATTCAATGAATATACCTTTCTCGTATTTTCGTCGACATCTGAGGAAAGACGTAGCCAGGCAGAGTACAAAATGGATTCATACACAGTAACATTTGGTGAATGGATATCAGTCTGTTCACAATAGCCACTCACGCGGGCAAAAGTTTCTTGATTTTTAGGGTAACCAGAGAGGGTGATACTTCCTTCAACAGATCCACTAGTTTTCCTTCCTGCCAGGACATCCATTAGAGTGGTTTTCCCAGCTCCACTCACACCAACTAATGCTGTCAGAACACCAGGTCTAAAAGCACCACTGATATCAGAGAGCAACTGGAGACGACTTTCTGTGAATCCTTGCTCTCTCATTTCCTGAAACACAAGTTGAGAGATTTTATGTTAGGCCTAAAAAATTTCCGTTCACATCTGCAGATAATGTTATCATACAGGTGATGAATTTATGTCCTAACACGATATGTGTGAGTAGAAAGATAGGTAGGCTTACTGCAGGCATGTCCACGTAGTAGTTTACATGGTTGAAAGAAAGTGAAAGAGGCTGGAAAGGCAAGGTGATTTGTGACCGAGTTGGCCGATTTGTGGCTTCATCTGCAGAAATTGCAAGTGAAGATAGTGACTAATTAGCATTATTGTTAACAACTTCAAGTAGCTTGATAAATAAATACTAGTACAAAGACTGCAGTAGTGTAAAGAATACTTAAGAACTCACCTATGGGTATTGAAGTGTTTGTTTCATTCTCATTCTCCTCGTCTGAAACTGTGTTTGAGCTGCTGCCAACTGGATGAGAACAAATCATATATAGTGTAAGTACCTTGCTCACTAAGGCTTCAAACAATAATGTCAACCAGAAGAAAAAAAATGGTACTCACAGCTCAAGTACGTAAGTGCCAGAAGGTACAATATGTTGAATAAAATAGTGAATCCTACAATGGCTCCAATGGAAACCCAAAATCCCGAATCTCTAGTAAAATAGCCTTTGGCTTTAAGAATAGCCTCGCCTACTGTTCGTGCATCAATAGATGTGTCATTGTTTGGCTGTAGTAAAAAAGAAAACGTCCAGCATTAGTTGAGATGTCATCACCTTTACAACACTAGGATATGGTGATCCCTTCACTGTCCGAGTTAGAAGAAACTAAAAAAACAGGGTCCTAAGAAAAACTTACGTTGGCCCACCTACTTGAAAGGAATTCATTGACGGATATCGCATTCTGGCTGTACATCATAGGAGATGCCCAGTAAGCCCAAATCCACCATGGTCGGATGTCACCTATGCAAATTAAAAGTTAAGGATGAAGAAGGCTCATGTTCATCCATGCAAATGAGATGCAGATAGCTGATATATCGTGCCTAGCTTGTCATGACAGGGTGCTTACCTCTAGGTATGACAAATCCTCCAAATACGAAAATAATAAGGATCACAAACATCCCCAAGGTGTTGGCCACAAGCATTGATTTCAAAACAGCACCAAGAAATCGGAACAGACCCATTGCCATTTGGTGAGTAGCGAAAAAAACTAAAAGCATACGAAAGAACCTGCAATGAGCAAATAGATGAATAATAGAGTTATGAATTCAAAACTGAAATGCAAAGTTGAAGTGGGCACAAGGATGATACGCGGATGTATACCTTCCTGCGGCAGGTGCAAAGCCCATTACATAGTACGTGAGGACGACCCATACCATGGACTCCACAAGCGAAACAGGAACTTTTGTGATGATGTTTACCAGTCCAATGGTCCATGGAGGAAAGAACAAGAAATCCCTCTGTTTGTAGAACGTAGGAAGCATTTTAATAGTAAATTGTAGCTCAGCAAACCCATTGAATAAGACAGCCATTAAACTGAAAGTCAAAGCACCAAAGAATTTGTTGCTGTCAGAAAACTGCCCATGTGGCATCTTTGTTCTGAGGAACACAGTCATGGCAATGATCCCAAGGATGACCAATTGGGAAACCTTGAAGATGTAGATGAAGGAGTTGCGCTTCATCAATAACTTCTCTCTTGACATCACTGTCTTGAATGACTCCCAGCTGGATTGCCCATACTTATTGGTGGTCAATGCAGCAGGATGAGTTTTGGACTTGTCGAAAGGAATTTGCAGCTCCTTGAGCATCCGCTGGCCTACATGGAATGACTTGAAACGTACAGCAAACTCTGGGACAGACACGTGACGATACTGCTCCTGGTCAAGGTACCAGTACTGTTGCTGGTCTTTCTTGGAAGTGACCTCTTGAAGAAAGTCAGCAACTCCTTTCCTCTCGGGGCATCGAAAACCAGCAGATTCAAAGAATTCCAAGATGTTTTCGCGTGGCCCATGGTACACTACGTATCCTTCTGATAGCAAAATAATGTCGTCAAACAGGTTGTAGGTCTCTGGCGGTGGTTGTAGGAGGGAGATCATCACGGTCTCATTCATCACATGGACCAATTGTCTTATGTATTTCACAATCTGAAATGTGCTAGAGCTGTCCAAACCAGTGGAAATTTCATCCATGAACAAAGCCCTTGCAGGTCCTGTTAACATCTCCCCTGCCATGGATATAAGTAAAAAAAATCAGACAAGTGTAATATGAATTAAGAAATTCCTTTCAACAATGAATGGAAGGTTGAGCTTATTCTTTCTATGTATGCATGCATACCAGTTGTTACACGCTTCCTCTGCCCGCCAGAAATTCCTCTGATCATCTCGTCACCAATGGGCATATCGGCACAAATGTCAAGCCCCAGCACCTGGCAGTGAGGTTTTTCTTAAGACTCAGATGGGCAAAATTTTGCTAGAGAGTTGCATATAATTGACAGAACAGTCGAAATCTCACCTTGAGAGTAAGATCGGTAACAATATTACTCTCCTGCCCTTGCACCGCAGTAGCTTTCATATAAGCATCAATCTCGGGATCTGGCTTTATGCCAGCTTCGCGCTCCCTGGCAGCGAGCTCAGCGAGCATGTCATATCTGGCACCAACGCCTAGGCACCGCCTGGAGAAATCCAGTGTCTCTCTTACGGTCATCTCTGCGTTGTGGAGATCGTACTGACTAACATACGCACTGGTCCTTTCAGGGTAGAACTCCTCAAACGTATGGCCACAGTAAGTGATGCTGCCAGACACCTGGGTGTGTTGCCATATCCATACGATGATTATTCATTTTTATATATGCGGCCGTAATGCAGAAGCAAAAAAAAAGATGAGTTCAAACCTTGAGGGCTTTGTCGAGCTTCCCTGTAAGGGCTCGCATAAATGTGCTCTTTCCTGAAGACGGAGGTCCAAGCAGAAGGGTCATCCTGAAAAACGCCATACATGTTAAAATACTTGCTTATTTGGCTTCAAAAGGTACAGTTGATCAGCCTACTCTTTTTTTGTTTACTTTTTCCGATCACATTTAGAGGAAAGCAAGAAGAATGATGAGTGAACTTTGTTGCTGATTCCGCCTGGATACTGAAAACTGATCTTGACAATGGATACTTGCAGGCAGGAAGAGTAATGATGTCACGACCTATTACCTTGATGGTTTGATGATGCCATTGACGTCCTGGAGTATGTTGATGGTCCTCTTGTTGGAGGAAGCAAGTCGGCCCACAAGACCCTGCCGGCATCATACATATCGTTGTGTAAGCAAATCATCGTTGCACAGTTGCACTAGTAATTAAATACATCGATGCATACAAAAGGCAGGAGTAGATGAGAGAGACCAAATGTGAATAACTGATACTGCAAGGCAAGCCATGATAGGGTGCGCAGAGGAAGGAGGCTGGCCGGCTAGGATTAACGAAGGAATCGTCAAAGCTGCAAGCACGCGCTCACAGACATTTCGTCGAACACCTCAATGACGCTCGGCTCGAGAAGCCATCGGAGTCCTGAGACTCGCCGCCGACCCATCCTCTAGAGCTGAGTGATGGGTTTGGTCATGATTTGTGGCTATCCAGGCTGAATTTTGGTCTCCCCTGCCGCCCCGCGGGGTCTGGGAGGAGTGGGAGTGAGAGTGGCACCACCAGACCAGAGTTGAATGCCCTCGCCAGGACGTCGTCGTTGACCTTCCAGAGGAGATGCTGCCCTCCCTCCGCCACCGCCGCCACGAGCGAGTTCTCCATGGTCTGGTCTGGTACGCCTTGGCCTTGGGTGGAGGGGAGGGACGTAGCCCGTTGGGGAGAGACACACAGAGAGGGGGGCGCGGGGAGGAAGAAGAAGCCCATGTGGCAGCTAGCGTGCGAATTCTGTGTGACGTGGCTGGCCATTTGGTAACATAAGCACGTGACATGGCTGGCCATTTGGTAAGATAAGCAGGTGATGTGGCAGGCCATTTGGTAATGTGGTAGCTGTTCGGTGGTCACTGAGGTGAAGACCAGTTGAAAAGTTTCAAGTTGAACTCACGCATTTAAACTTTAAAAAGAAAGGAATTTGAAACATGGTTTTCATTAGGGGGGGGGGGGGGGGGGGGGGGTTGAAACGTTGGTTTTGGCACTATCTTTGCCTTGTTCCTTCATGACAATAGAGAAACATGGTTTTCATATAAGCGGGAACTTCGGAACGTTGGTTTCCGCACTATCTCAGTGTCTTGTTCCTTCATAAAAATGACTCCCTCCTATCCTAGTACTTTCTTCATATCTAGACAAATCTAAAATAAGTAATTCAAAACAGAAGTAATACAATATATATAGAGAAAAAAGTAAAGGCTCCTTTGCCTCTAAAAAATGCCTATAAATTTTATCTAAAGCCAAACAATGCAAAACTTGATCTGGTTTATGGGGAAAACTATCAAGAACTATGACAGCAGACTAGCATTATTATATACACAATAAAATGGGTGTGACTAGGTTCCAGTTGACTGAGACTTAACCATGTTTCGGTCGAGTGCTAAAACGTGTAGTAAAAGAAAACAAAGGAAAACTAGAAAGATAAATTACACAGATCTCAATGTAAGATCTCATGGATATAGCATCGATTGAGACATAACCAGGTGTATGAGACTTAGCAAGATTGTAATAAAAAATATGTGTACTTTAATATTATATATTGTGGTTGTTGATAAAGTTTGACTTGGGACATCTCCCTCGTTTTTATTTACTTTATATATTAGATTTGTTTCGGGTCAAACTTTCTAAATTTTGATCAATACCAAGTCAATATCATCAGAATCATCATTCAATATATTTTCATACCATGTATATTTTTTATTATGAAAGTTTATACTATTTTTGAAAGTCAAAACTAATATGCGAAGCAAATAAAAACGGGGGGAGTAATTACAGTAAGTCTTTAGAGAAGGAACGAGTAGTAGTAGTTAGCAGCAGGGTGACAAGACGAGATGAACTGAGAAGATGCATGGTTATACCTGCAGGAAGTTTGTGGCTGAGTTCCAGAGCGTGGGGAGGGCGCGGCTGCCGACGAAGGCGTCGACCTCGACGGAGAGCCCCTGGTACCTGACCTCGATCGCCGGCAGGTCGATGCCCACGCGGTCCACCCGGTCCCTGAGCCGCCTCAAGAAGCGCTCGCTGTCGTCCTGGAACACCCTCTCCAGCAGCGCCCTGCCGGCCTCGCCGCTGGCCAGCTGGTTGATGTCCACCAGTCCCTGTAGCTCGTGAGCGGCAGCGTCGGCGCCATCGACGGCGGCGTGGTTGGACAGGACGACGGCGCGGCGCATGCGGTCGTAGGTGGGCAGCTTCTCGAGCGCGGCCCAGCGCAGGTTCTCCTCGTCGTCGTCGTGGCCCTGCCGCGACGCGGCGCGGCCGAAGGGGTCGTCCGCGCCCGCCTGCTGGCGCAAGGAGTGCGAGATGGACCCGGAGCGGCGGGAGCCCCAGGAGGCCGCGCTGGCACTGCGGCGGCTGCCCGACAACGGCCCCAGCTGCAGCCCTGCCGTCGAGGACGGCTCCATGGCTGCCTGCGTCGCTAGCTAGCTGGGAGACAGAGGCTGCGCGCTCTAGCTGTGTGCGAAGGACCTAGTTCCTCCTTCCCGCCCGCAGGATGCACTCTGATCTTCTTCTTCTTCTTCTTCTAGTGCAGTAGTAATAGTGAGCATATATAGGGAACTCATGCGTGCATGGTTGCATGTGGTCGAGGGAAACGAAGGATGTTGTGCATATGCAGGGGTCAGCTCAGCTGGCTTGTTCGTTGCCACATGCATGAAACTTCCTCCGGCCGCCCACATAGCACGTACAGTAACAACGTGTTACGACTAGTCAGTTCCTGCAAACACGTGCATAGAAATAGAAAGGAGTAGTATTATAAGCATTCATGGGCGTAGCTAGTGTGAGTTTGGCAGGTCAAACCTGCATATTTAATTTCCAGCCATCATCTAGAAGGACTGAGATATGAATTTCCAGCCGCCGAATATCAAACGAGCGAGCGCGTGATCGATTCTTTTTCTTCTACTGTAGATATGATGCATGCATGGCTTAATTCCATCTATCTAGAAATCTAGAAAGAACATTAATAATTGATTTGTCAACCAACGGTCCTTCGTTCCTCCGCACGATCGATATCAACATACCACAGTAGAATCCATCCATGAATTGAATTCCGAGCATGCGGGAGTAGTCTATCTTCTTTTCCACGGCAGGGTCTACAATCCAGAAGGTCAATAGACGGACCAAAGAGATCCCAGCTGCTTCGAAGGTTCCTTCTGGTCTCCCTCCTTTTCCTCTGTTCTCAGCACGTGCAGCCTTTTCTTTTCTTTCCTTTTGAAAAATAGTTTTTTTTCTTTCCTTTTGACAACAACGTAGGTGGGTCAGGCGGCCCTAGAGGAAAAACATGGGCCATGAGAACATGTAGTTCAGCCGAGAAACAGTTGTCCAAGCGGATTGTCTAGACTCCTCCAAAGCGGGGTTCCTATACGGCGCGTACCGTGCTGGGGAGCGACATAGCGCATACCCCCCCCCCCCCCCCCTCGCTCGCTGCTATTAACATGGGCCGGCCCACTTCGGGTTTCACCCCCAACCGGTTTTGGGAAGGTTCTAGAACCTTCCCTGAACAGGGTTTTTTGTTTTTATTTCCTTTTTCTTCTTCTGTTTTCTTTTCGTTTTTCTTTACTTATATGTTTGACATTTTACTCTTTTTTTACCAATTTCCGAAAATCTATTAATTTGTGATTTATTTTTTAAGTTGTTAACTTTTTTTGGAGTGATGAACATTTTTTCAAAACTTGGTTTTATTTTTACTAATTCGTGTACATCCTCCAAAATCATGAACCTTTTTTTGTAACCGTGAACACTTTTTATAACTAATGAACATTTTTTAGAAATTGCGAACATTTTCTTAAATTTTTGAACATTTTTTTGAAATTTGTGAACATTCTCTTAAGTCATGAACATGTTTTAGAATTCATGAACAGTTTTTTTAAATCATGAACATTTTAAAATTATAGACTAAATTTTCAAAATCTGGTGCATTTTTTCCATATTTGTGAACATTTTTTGAATTAGTGAACATTTTTTTGAATCATGAACTTTTTTTTCAAATTCGTGACCATTTTTTGAATCGTGAACATTTCTTTTCAAATTTGTGAATGTTTTTTGAATTAGCGAACATTTTCTTGAATCATGAACTTTTTTTTTCAAATCAACGAATATTTTTCGAATTAGCGAACATTTTTCTGAATCGTGAACATTTTTCTCATATTCGTGAACATTTTTTGAATTAGCAAACTTTTTTTTGAATCCTGGACATTTTTTTTCAATTCACGATCATTTTTTGAATTAGTGAACATTTTTTCAAATTCGTGAATATTTTTCAAATTAGCGAGCATTTTTTGAATCATGAACATTTTTTTTCAAATCCACAAACCTTTTTTGAATTATAGAACATTTTTTTGAATCAGGATTTTTTCAAAATCATGAACATTTTTTTATTTTATGGACATCTTTTACAAATTTGTGAACAGTTTTTGAATTCCTGAGCATTTTCCTCTAATCATGAATATGTTTCAAAATCGTGATTGTTTTATTAAAATTAGCAACTTTTTCTGAAATTTTAGAACTTTTTTGATATCCCGAAGTACTGAAAAAAAGGAAAAAACAAGGCGGCGTCCCGGCCCGCACATGGCCCGACCCCAGCAGTGCGCAAAGGGGGGGAGCTGGGGGTGCACGCTCACTTCTTCCGCAACGCGTAGGTCGCCATATAGGCGCTCCCTCTCCAAAGCTCCTCCTAATTTGGTTTGGGTTTGTGGGAATTCAGACATCCGAACTGGTCCGTAGATGTTTGATGCATGGTGTTGGAGGGCAAAAAGTGTCTGGGCCACACGGTCCGGACGTTTATGGGTGTTCTGATGCATGTCGTTGGAGTTGCCCTTAAATAAGTATCTCATTTGTAATTGAATATAACCGTTCTTCTCCACAAATCCAAAATTCAAACATATTTGATTCGGTTCTATTTCATTCCTAATATATTTTTTTGGTGAAAAAGTGGCCGCAATGTGAGTTAAATTGATGGAACAACTAATAACACTTAGTTAAACTATAAAATAATGAACAAATAGTGGTGGGTGGATTCCACGCGAGGGAGTAGTTGCAGCCACGGGCACCAAGGCCACGATACCATGCCCACCGCCATGGCCACGACGGCTGGCGAGGGTGGGTTGAAGTGGGAATGCGGTAATGTGGCCTCAAGGGCCCAAAAATGCGCCTCGACGGCACTGTCTCAGCCCAATCATTCGGTGGCAATGAGAGCGGAGGCGGGCTCGGTGTCAAAAATCAGATGCCCCCTTTTGCTTCCTCCTTCCGCAACTTCTCTTTAGCCAGATCATACTTGACCCACAATGGGGCGAGGGGAACTCCTCTGGCTACGCCATTGATGAGGAAGTAAGTGTTGTATTGGAGGCTGGCGAAAGGAGAAAGGGAAGTGCTGAAGAGGGATTATAGACCGCTGCGGACGCCATTAAGGAGGCAGTTGGGGAGGCGGACGGTCAAGGGGATCATCTTCCGATGAGCTATCGTGGCATGTTCGCACACCTCCCAGCTGCTCACACAGCTCCTTCCTGCCTGCTCACACCCAAGCCAGGAGACGATGCCATATGGTGGCCATCCCATAAGCCGTCGCGGCAATCTAAGTGGGGCGTCATGGTATTAATGGTTGGGTGTCATCGCATGGTGCGTGGGAGCTTGGGCCACTTCAAATCCCGTGTGTGGCATGTAGGGATGAAGAAGCTGACACACCTCTCCCACACTAGCAGTTCAATATGTGGAGGCTAGGAGCTCGTTTTTTGGAGCGAGCTCCATAGATTATAGTGATCTGAAGGCATTGGCAACTCTGGTGGGGTGCTATTTTAGATCAAAATTAACATATTGACAATTATTATGATGACTGAGCCAATATGGCAACTCTACTTGAGTTGCTCTATTAGATTGTTAAAAAAGGAAGGAGTATATTGCAAAGAAAGAGCGCTAGTGCAAAGTCAGGATTCACGTCGGCTAGTAGCTCCCACTGTTTCATAATGTAGTGCACATAGAATTTTTTAAAGTCAAACATTACAAAAATTTGGCCATATTTGTATAGACAAAATATGTACGTTTAAAATACCAAATGCATATCATCGAATACATCATCAGTTATATTTTCATGTTTATATATGTTTCGAATTGTACATATAAATTGTTTTTGGCAAACTCAGTCAAATTTTTTGCTTGTTTGACTTTCCAGAAAATTTATATGTACTACATTATGAAACGGATGGAGTAATTGTGGCTGTAAGGCCAACAAGGAATCACCATGCATCCAACTCTTGAGCAAACGTCTTGCTCTACCTGTCACAATTTAGAATTAGGTCGCAAGGACCTAGCCTAACCCTTGGCGGCTAGGATTTCTCTTTCCCTTCTCCATCCCTTGGCGGCTAGGGCAAACTCTCCCCTCCAGACTTTGCTGGTGAGCCCGCGGATTCGCCTCCCCTTTGTCTGCCGCTTCAGCGGCCGGTGGCGGGGAGGGGAATCCCAGTGCCTCCGCTTCTGTTAGCAGTGTAGGTTAGGATTTTTTAGTCCTTGCAGGTGCGGAACTCGGGTGGCTGGCGCCGCTTCTTCTTTGAGTTCGTCTTCCAGGTTTCGATCTTCCTCGAGTTCATCCATCTGGACGTAGTCGATGGAGCTCCGGTGTAGATTCCTATCGTTTTCTTGGGGTGGTGAGGTTAGGGTTTCTCATCGTGTGGTGAGATTTGGTGTCAGTTGATTCAGATCTATTCAAAGGTTCAAGGAAAAAGATTGCACCTCCAGGGCGCTGGTCCTTAGGCGCACGTGCACGAAGACTTCCCGGCTATCATCGACAAGGTCAAGCCAGCTCGATAAGGGAGCGGCGACAGCGGCGCATCAGCGGCTCGTTCCGGCGGCGGTAGTGATCGTTCGGTGATCTTGGTATCTTGATGTAATTTTTAGTATGTTTGAGGTGCTTTATGCTTTCGGTGAACATTGATAATAGATCTGAATTATTTTCGTAAAAAAAGTCTTGCTCTACCTTGGTCCACTCTAGAAACGCGGGGACTGAAGGAAATATGCCTAAGAGGCAATAATAAAGTTGTTATTTTATATTTTCTTATTTCAAATGTTTATTATTCATGCTAGAATTGTATTAACCGGAAACTTGATACATGTGTGGATACATAGACAAAACACCGTGTCCCTAGTAAGCCTCTACTAGACTAGCTCTTTAATCAAAGATGGTTAAGTTTCCTAACCATAGACATGTGTTGTCATTTGATGAACGGATCACATCATTAGGATAATGATGTGATGGACAAGACCCATCCGTTAGCATGGCATATTGATCATTCAGTTGTATTGCTATTGCTTTCTTCATGTAAAATACATATTCTTTCAACTATGAGATTATGCAACTCCCGGATACCGGAGGAATACCTTGTGTGCTATCAAACGTCACAATGTAACTGGGCGATTATAAAGATGCTCTAAAGGTATCTCCGAATGTGTTTGTTGGGTTGGCATAGATCGAGATTAGGATTTGTCACTCTGAGTATCGAGGAGGTATCTCTGGGCCCTCTCGGTAATACACATCAGAAGAAGCCTTGCAAGCAAAGTGACTAATGAGTTAGTTGCAAGATGATGTATTACGAAACGAATAAAGAGACTTGCCGGTAATGAGCATGAACTTGGCATGAAGATACCAACGACCGAATCTCGGGCAAGTAACATACCCATGGACAAAGGCAATAATGTATGTTATCATAACGGTTCGACCGATAAAGATCTTCGTAGAATATGTGGGAGCCAATATGAGCACCCAGGTTCCGCTGTTGGTTATTGACCGGAGAGGTGTCTCAGTCATGTCTACATATTTCTCGAACCCGTAGGGTCCGCACGCTTAACGTTTGATAACGATATATTATTATATGAGTTATGTGATTTGGTGACCGAATATTGTTCGGAGTCTCGGATGAGATCACGAACATGACGAGGAGTGTCGAAATGGTCGAGAGGTAAAGATTGATATAAAGGACGATGGTATTCGGACACCGGTAGTGTTCCGAAGGGTACCGGGTACATATCGGATCACTGGAAGGGGTTCCGGGCACCCACGGCAAAAGATATGGGCCTTATGGGCCAAGAGGGGAAGCACACTAGATACAACGGGCTGGTGCGCCCCCCAAATGGGCCGGCCTAGGTGGAGAATTAAAGGGGACAAAGGAAAAGGAAAGAAAGGGAATAGGACTCCCCCTTCCTTCCCCTTCCCCCTCTTTCCTTCCCCCTCCGATAAATATGGTAGGGGGCGTATTAGGGAGGGACCCCGAGTAGGATTCGGCCTACTTGGGGCGCCCCTTGGCTGGCTCCCCTCTCCCACCCACCTATATATATGTGGGGGGCTCCCTAGCACACCCCAGACAATTGTTAGCCGTGTGCGGCGCCCCCTCCACCATTTACTCCCACGATCATATATTCGTAGTGCTTAGGCGAAGCCCTGCGCATTCACTATCGCCATCACCACACCGTCATGCTAACGGAACTCACCTACTACCTCGATAACTTGCTGGATTAAGAAGGCGAGGGACGTCACCGAGCTGAATGTGTGCAGAACTCGGAGGTGCCGCGGTACTTGATCGGTGGATCATGAAGAAAATTCGACTACATCAACCGCGTTGTGAAACGCTTCTGCTTACGGTCTATGAGGGTATGTAGACACACTCTCCCCCTTGTTGCTATGCATATCCTAGATAGATCTTGCGTGAGCGTAGGAATTTTTTTGAAATTGCATGCTACGTTCCCCATCAGTGGCATCATGAGCCAGGTCTATGCGTAGATGATATGCACGAGTAGAACACAAAGAGTTGTGGGCGGTGATCGACATACTGCTTACCACCAATGTATTATTTTGATTCGGCGGCATTGTTGGATGAAGCGGCCCGGACCAACCTTACATGACCACTTTCATCAGACCAGTTCCACCGATTGACATGCAACTTATTTTGCATAAGGGTGAATGGTGGGTGTCTCTTTCTCCTACTTTAGTTGAATCGAATTTGACTGCGGCTGGTCCTTGTTGAAGGTTAAAACAATTAACCTGGTAAATCACCGTTGTGGTTTTTGTGCCTAGGTAAGAACGGTTCTTGCTAGAAGCCAGTAGCAGCCACGTAAAACTTGCAACAACAAAGTAGAGGACATCTAACTTGTTTTTGCAGGGAATGTTGTGATGTGATATGGTCAAGAAATGATGTGATATACGTTACTGTATGGGATGATCATGTTTTGTAATCTATTGGCAACCGGCAGGAGCCTTATGGTTGTCCCTTTATTGTATAAATGCAAACACCATGTAATTGCTTTACTTTATCGCTATGAGTTAGCAATAGTCATAGAAGCAATAGTTAGCGAGACGACCATGACTCAATGATGGATATCAAGGTGCCGAGCCGGTGATGACGGAGATCATGACGATGCTTTGGAGATGGAGATCAAAAGCACATGATGATGATGGCCATGTCATGTCACATATTTTTGATTGCATGTGATGTTTATCCTTTATGCATCTTATTTTTCTTAGTACGGCGGTAGCATTATAAGACGATCCCTGCACTAAATTTCAAGATAAAAGTGTTCACCCTGAGTATGCACCATTGCTACAGTTCGTCGTTTTGAGACACCACATGATGATCGAGTGTGATAGACTCTACGTTCACATACAATGGTTGTAAGCCATATTTACACACGTGGAATACTTGGGTTAAACTTGACGAGCCTAGCATGTACAGACATGGCCTCGGAATATTGGAGGTCGAAAGATCGAACGTGAATCATATAGTAGATATGATCAACATAGAGATGTTCATCATTGATGACTGTCGGTGTCAAAACCGGCGGATCTCGGGTAGGGAGTCCCGAACTGTGCGTCTAAGGTTGATGGCAACAGGAGGTGGGGTACATGATGTTTACCCAGGTTCGGGCCCTCTCTATGGAGGTAATACCCTACTTCCTGCTTGATTGATCTTGATGAATATGAGTATTACAAGAGTTGATCTACCACGAGATCGTAATGGCTAAAACCCTAGAAGTCTAGCATGTATGATTATGATTGCCTCTACAGACTAAGCCCTCCGGTTTATGTAGACACCGGAGGGGACTAGGGTTATACACGGTTATAGAGAAAGGAATCTACATATCCGAACGCCAAGCTTGCCATCCACGTAAAGGAGTGTCCCATCCAGACACGGGAAGAAGTCTTCTGTCTTGTATCTTCATGGCCCATCAGTCCGGCCCACGCTACATAGTCCGGACGGTCGAGGATCCCTTAATCCAGGTCTCCCTCAATAGCCCCTGAACCAGGCTTCAATGACGAGATGTCTGGCGCGTGGATTGTTCTCATCATTGCAAGGTGGGTTCCTTCTACGAATACTCCAAAATAGTCCTTGAACACAAGAATCATGTCTGGATCTGCAAAACAAATTCCACACACAACCGCATAATGTATAATATTTCATGAGTCCAATCCGCTGACAACTTTTTGTGGTGTGACATCATGTCGCCGCCCGACCATTATTTCAAACCGTTTTTTAGCCTGCCGCTCCATATTTTGAGATGCGGTTTCATTGGCACGTCTTGTCAAAGCAGAGATTGTATCCCCTTATTGCGGGAATCTCATCAACACGGGCGTGGATAACCCAACCATTCTGTTGGCATGACTCCTTGGGAATAGGCATGTTTTAAGGCCTAGGAGGGGCGTTTGATATTCATTGCCTTTATAAAGGGGCTAAGACCCGTCTTTTCTCCTTTACGCCAACCTTTCCCTCAACCTCTCCCACCTCGAGTTCTAGCACCCAAGGTTCAAGTTAATCGCTTCGCGCTTCCCAGTCATGTCCGGACCCAGTGATATGTCTCCAACGTATCTAATTTCCAAACACTATTGCCCTTGTTTTGGACTCTAAATTGCATGATTTGAATGAAATTAACCCGGACTAACGCTGTTTTCAGTAGAACTGCCATGGTGTTATTTTTGTGCAGAAACAAAAGTTCTCGGAATGACCTGAAAATCCACAGAGATTACTTTTGGAAAATATAAAAATTACCGGCGAAAGAATCAAGGCCAGGGGGCTCACACCCTGTCCACGAGGGTGGGGGCATGCCCCCTCTCCCTGCCTCGTGGGCCCTTGGGTGTCCATCAAACTCAACTCCAACTCTATATATTTACTTTCACGGAGAAAAAAATCAGAGAGAAAGTTTCATTGCGTTTTACAATACGGAGCCGCCGTCGAGCCCTAATCTCTCATGGGAGGGCTGATCTATAGTCTGTTTGGGGCTCCGGAGAGGGGGATTCGTCGCTGTCGTCATCATCAACCATCCTCCATCACCAATTTCATGTTGCTCACCGCCATGCATGAGTAATTCCATCATAGGCTTGCTGGACGATGATGGGTTGGATGAGATTTACCATGTAATCAAGTTAGTTTTGTTAGGGTTTGATCCCTAGTATCCACTATGTTCTGAGATTGATGTTGCTATGACTTTGCTATGCTTAATGCTTTTCACTAGGGCCCGAGTGCCATGATTTCAGATCTGAACCTATTATGTTTTCATGAATATATGTGAGTTCTTGATTCTATCTTGCAAGTCTATAGTCACCTATTATGTGTTATGATCCGACAACCCCGAAGTGACAATAATCGGGATACTTCTCGGTGATAACCGTAGTTTGAGGAGTTCATGTATTCACTATGTGTTAATGCTTTTGTCCGGTACTCTATTAAAAGGAGGCCTTAATATCCCTTAGTTTCCACTAGGACCCCGCTGCCACGGGAGGGTAGGACAAAAGATGTCATGCAAGTTCTTTTCCATAAGCACGTATGACTATATTCGGGATACATGCCTACATTACATTGATGAACTGGAGATAGTTCTGTGTCACCCTATGTTATAATTGTTACATGATGAATCGCATCCGACATAATTATCCATCGCTGATCCAATGCCTACGAGCTTTTCACGTATTGTGCTTTGCTTATTTACTTTAACATTGCTACTGTTACAATTGCTACAAAACTACTACGGCTACTTTTGCCACTGTTACCATTACTATCATACTACTTTGCTACTAAATACCATGCTGCAGATACTAAGTTATCCAGGTGTGGTTGAATTTTGACAACTCAACTGCTAATACTAGAGAATATTCTTTGGCTCCCCTTGTGCCAAATCAATAAATTTGGGTTGAATACTCTACCCTCGAAAACTGTTGCGATCCCCTATACTTGTGGGTTATCAAGACTATTTTCTGGCGCCGTTGCCGGGGAGCAGGATTTATATCTGCTGATCACTATGAGGAACTTGAAAGACAAAAGAACTATGATTTTCCCCTCAACTACGAGGGGAGGTAAGGAACTGCCATCTAGCTCTGCACTAGATTCTCCTTCTGTTTTGAGTAAGCTTGTGGCACCTAAACCTGCTACTTCTATGAATTCTGATATGTCCCATGTTATTGATGATGCCACTTCTGCTATGCATGATACTTATGATGAAACTACTTCTATGCTTGATACTACTTTGCCATTAGGTGAATATCTTGATGAACAACTTGCTAGGGTTAGAGAGAATGAAATTATTGAAGATGATATTATTAAAGATAGTGATGATGAAGGTTCTCCCCCTAAGTATGAATTGCCTGTTGTTCCCGAGGGTTATGTTATGGATGAAGAAGCTGCTAGAGCTATTCTTGCTTGCAATGATAGATCTGATCTTAAGAAGTTGTTAGCTAAATGGAAGCAACAATCTTTGAATGCTAGAATGAAATATGACCTTGCTTTTGCTACTTCACCTATCTTTGTTACTGATAAGGATTATGAATTCTTTGTTGATCCTGAGACAATTACTTTGGTTGAATCTGATCTTTTTTATGGCAATGAATATGAAACTATTGTGGCACATCTTACCAAGTTAAATGATATAGCCACCCTGTTCACTAATGATGAGAAATCTCCCTATTATTATATCCTTAAGATATTTCCGTTCTCATTAAAGGGTGATGCTAAAACTTGGTTTAATTCTCTTGATCCTGGTTGTGTGCGTAGTCCCCAGGATATGATTTATTACTTCTCTGCTAAATATTTCCCTGCTCATAAGAAACAAGCTGCCTTGAGGGAAATATATAATTTTGTGCAAATTAAAGAAGAGAGTCTCCCACAAGATTGGGGGAGGCTTCTCCGGTTACTTAATGCTTTGCCTGATCACCCTCTTAAGAAAAATGAAATACTTGATATCTTTTATAATGGACTAACTGATGCTTCCAAGGATCACTTGGATAGTTGCGCTGGTTGTGTTTTCAGGGAAAGAACAGTCGATCAAGTTGAATTGTTATTGAATAATATGTTGACTAATGAAAATAATTGGACTCTTCCTGAGCCAACTGAGCCAACTGAGCCAACTCCTGAGCCAATTGAGCCAACTCCTGAGCCTGTTCCTAAACCAACTCCGAAGAAGAGGGGTGTTCTATTTCTCAGTCCTGAAGATATGCAAGAGGCAAAGAAATCTATGAAAGAAAAAGGTATTAAAGCTGAAGATGTTAAGAATTTACCTCCTATTGAAGAAATACATGGTCTTGATAACCCGACATAGGTAGTAAAGGTAAATTCTCTCTATAAATATGATAAATTTGAAATCTCGTCTACTAAATTTCCTAGCCAATGTTTGGATGAATTTGATGACTTTATGGCTAGACAAGAAAGTTTTAATGCTTATGTTGGTAGAGAATTAAAGAGTAATGCTTACATGATTGGACGCTTGAGTGATTATATCGCTAGAGTTAAAGGTGAACTTAAACTCATTAGCAAATATGGTTCTATGATTACCACTCAAGCAGAACAAGTACTTAAAGCTCAAAGTGATTTGCTCGATGAATTAAATAATAAACATGATTTTGCTGTTAGAGTGGCTACTAGAACTGGTAAAATGACTCAGGAACCTTTGTATCCTGAAGGCCACCCTAAGAGAATTGAGAAAGATTCTAAGAGAAATAATTTAGATGCACCTAGTCCTTCTAAAAAGAAGAAAAAGAAGAATGATATGACTTTGCATGATTCTAGTGAACCTATTGTAGACACACATGAGAATCCCAATGATATTTCTATTTCTGATGCTGAAACACTATCTGATGATGAACATGAACCTAGTGATAATGTTAATGATAATGTTTGTGTTGATGCTCAACCTAGCAATAACAATGATGTAGAGATTGAACCCGCTGTTGATCTTGATAACCCACAATCAAAGAATCAATGTTATGATAAGAAAGACTTTGTTGCTAGGAAGCATAGTAAAGAAAGAGAACCATGGGTTCAGAAACCCATGCCTTTTCCTCCTAAGCCATCCAAGAAAAAGGATGATGAGGATTTTGAGCGCTTTGCTGAAATGATTAGACCTATCTTCTTACGTATGCGCTTAACTGATATGCTTAAAGTAAACCCTTATGGTAAATACATGAAGGATATTATTATAAATAAAAGAAAGATACCGGAAGCTGAAATTTCCACCATGCTTGACAATTAAACTTTTAAAGGTGGAGTACCAAAAAACTTGGAGATCCAGGAGTACCAACTATACCCTGCTCCATTAAAAGAAACTATGTTAAAACTGCTTTATGTGATCTTGGAGCCGGTGTTAGTGTTATGCCTCTCTCTTTATATCATAGACTTGAATTGAATAAGTTGATACCTACTAAAATATCTTTGCAAATGGCTGGTAAATCAACTGCTATACCTGTCGGTATTTGTGAGGATGTGCCTGTTGTGGTTGCAAATGTCACTATCTTAATGGACTTTGTTATTCTTGATATTCCCGAGGACGATAGTATGTCGATTATCCTTGGTAGACCCTTTTTGAATACTGCAGGGGCTCTTATTGATTGCAACAAAGGCAATGTCACTTTTCATGTTAATGGTAATGAGCATACAGTACACTTTCCGAGGAAACAACCTCAAGTTCATACCATCAATTCTATTGGAAAAGTTCCAACTATCATTATTGGAGATTTTGAATTTCCTCTTCCTACTGTCAAGAAGAAATATGATATTCTTATTATAGGGGATGTTCATATTCTCATTTAGGTAACCTAGTGTTATTCGAAATTTCTCCGGTTCCATGTTATTCGGAATGAGTTTGTTAACAAGACTTGATCAACCTTGTTAGTGGATTCCTTTTGATGAACATGACATGGATGAAACTAGAAGGCACAACCTTCTGTACCCTCTTTTTAATTTCTGTTATTTAGAATAAATAAAGCAAAAATAGTATTATCTATCTGTATTCTGAATTGTCCATGTAATAAAAAAATATCCTGAAAATAAAAGTTCTCCAAATGCCCTGCAAATTTAGTATGATTTTTATGGAATATTTGAGGATTTTAGGCACTGAGAACACAGCAGGGGGGGCAAGCACCTGACCACGAGGGTCTAGGGCGCGCCCACCCTTACAGGGTGCGCCCCCTGCCTCGTGGGCCCATGGTGGCCCCCTCCACTTATTCCTGCACCCATACACTCCATCTTCCTCCCAAAAAAATCCCCATCCAGCTCAAGCACGAGTTCTAGCTCATTTTGCTGCGATTTTCGATCTCCTTGCTCGAAGCTCCATTCACAAAACTGCTTTGGGAGATTGTTCTTTGGTATGTGACTCCTCCAATGGTCCAATTAGTTTTTGTTCTAGTGCTTTATTCATTGCAAATTTTTGCTACCTAGGTGACCCTGTTCTTGAGCTTGCATGTCAAATTTATGAGGTCCCAAGTAATTCTAATGCATGATATGGGCTCTAGGCACTTGTGGGAGTAGTTGCTATCAATCTTGTTGAGTTTGATTCACTTTTATTTTGAGTTACTAAAAATTTCAGAAATTTTCAGAAAATGATGAGGAGATTATTGAGGGGCTCTTCTAGTCAAAGCTCCAAGGATAAACAAGCTAAGGAGAAAGAAAAGGCCAAGTATAATCTTCCTTGTGTAGCGGAAGTACGACCATGTGAGTGGCCTTGTGATAGTTTCTTGAGAGCAGCCGGGATTTATGATGGCTTTTATTCTTTGGCTGATAATGCTGGCCTCACCGACTCCCTCCATGACCAGATTGAACAGTATCTCTTACTCACTAATACTTTCATGCAAAACTTCTACTATTATCCTAAGAAATCACCTCCTCCAGTAGCTTTTCATTTATATGATGAGACTAAGGAAATGTCATTACATAATTTTTGCGTGGTTTATAGAATACCCTTTGAGGGTAGGTTAGATGAACCACATCGTAAATATGTGGATGGTTTTATTGATACTATTACTGTAGGGGAATCGAGGAAGGTTTCCGATGCAAGAATCACTAGCATACAATTTTCCTGTTTTATGCTACTTTGCCATATTTTCTATTCGATGTTTAATTGGTCGCGGAAACTGTGGAAACCTTAGTGTTCCTGATATTATTATTTTGTTCCATGCTTTATTCCGTGAGAACTCTTTTAGTATGGGTTCCGTTATTGCTAAACGATTAAGCCTGAATTGTACCAAGGGCCCCATCTTTGGAGGTATCTATGTTGCGCGCCTTGCTAAACATTCCGAGATACCTATTAGGCATTATGAGAAAGAGGAGACACTGTTGCCTCTTACCTTTTTAGATTACAGGAGCATGGTAGCGCATGAGTTTATTGTTGACAATGATGATAAGATGCTTCTGTATAACCTGAGATTTAATAAGAAACACAATGAGATTATTTCCCTGCCCGCGCCTTCTTTGTTTGATTTAACTACATGCCATTACCTCGTCCTGCAGACGGATGTGTAAGCGCACCGAGGCCAGACATCAGCTCCAGAGCCTAAGCCAGAACCACCACTGGACCCTTATCGTCCATCATCTTATCAGTGGGATCCGAAGGAGATCGCCAGCCAGTGGTATCCTAATGACACTCCTCAATACACCGGGGAGAGTAGCCGCTATCCATGGCAATAGACCAACTTAGGCCAAAAGCCTAAGCTTGGGGGAGTACGTATTTCTCACCGACATTACATTCATGTTCACACACTTATTCTAGTCGTCGGTGCTCATACTTTTCCATTGTACTATCCATGCTAGTTTAATTTCTTTTTCTAGCTTTATTTTTGTGTGTTTGATAAACCTTAAGAAAAACCAAAAAAATAGTTAGTTTAATTTCCATGCTTGTAGTAACAATTAAAAGAAAACCCAAAAAGATTTCTCGTTTTTCTTTTGTTTGTTGGGAGCTTTCCTGTGTAAATAGTTTTATTTTCTTTCCTTTCCTTTGGGGGTCGAGAGGAGAAGACCATAATGAAAATGTTTAGTGGCTCTCATATGCATGATTGTTGATTTAACCAAGAGCCCATATTACTTTGTCTTCTCTCTTGAATTGAATGCTTACAGATTCCAGCTTAGTCCAATGCACGTGCACTATTATTATTATACACACCATTCGGTCGTGCAAGTGAAAGGCAATAATGACGATATATGATGGACTGATTGAGATAAGAGAAGCTGGTATGAACTCAACCTCTCTTGTTTTTGTAAATATAATGAGTTCATCGTTCCTGATTCAGCCTATTATGAATAAACATGTTTGCAATGACAATTAGAGATTATAGTTGCTTATGCCATGCTTAATTAGCTAGGAGCTTATAATGATTTACCTTGCGTGCCAACATGCTATTAAAATGGTTGTGATGTGGTATGATAGGGTGGTATCCTCCTTTGAATGATTTAAGTGACTTGACTTGGCACATGTTCACGCATGTAGTTGAAACAAAATCAACATAGCCTTCACGATATTTATGTTCATGGTGGATTATATCCTACTCATGCTTGCACTCGGTGTTGATTAATTTTAATGCATGTTCATGACTATTGTCGCTCCCTCAGTTGGTCGCTTCCCAGTCTTTTGCTAGCCTTCACCTGTACTAAGTGGGAATACTACTTGTGCATCCAAACTCCATAAACCCCAAAGTTATTCCATATGAGTCCACCATACCTTCCTATATGTGGTATTTACCTATCGTTCCGAGTAAATTTGTATGTGCCAAACTCCAAACCTTCAAATGAAATTATGTTTTGTATACTCGAGCAGCTCATGTATCAACTAGGGCTGTCTGTATCTTCCATGCTAGGTGGGTTATTCTCAAGAGGAGTGGACTCCGCTCCTCATTCACGAGAAAATGGCTGGTAACCGGGATGCCCAGTCCCATGATCAAAAAGATCAAAGCAAATCAAAATAATTAAACAAAACTCCCCCATGATTGTTGCTAGTTGGAGGCACCCGTTGTTGCGGGCGAGCCATGGATTGATGCTTGTTGGTGGTGGGGGAGTATAAACTTTACCATTCTGCTTGGGAACCGCCTATAATGTATGTAGCATGGAAGATATCGAGATCTCAAAGTTGTTGCATTGACAGTGAAAGTATACCGCTCAAAATGTTATTCATCTCTATTTTAAAATCGAGCTCTGGCACCTCTACAAATCCCCGCTTCCCTCTGCAAAGGGCCTATCTATTTACTTTTATGTTGAGTCATCACCTTCTTATTAAAAAGCAGCCGCTAGAGAGCACATTGTCATTTGCATGCATTACTATTAGTTTATATTGGGTATGACTTGACTGGATCTCTTTTACCATGAATTACAATGTTTAGTCAGTCCTTGATCTTTAAAGGTGCTCTGCATTTATGTTTTGCGGGTCTCAGAAAGGGCTAGCGAGATACCATCTTGTTATATCATATTATGATTGTTTTGAGAAAGTGTTGTCATCCGAGATTTATTATTATTGCTCGCTAGTTGATTATGCCATTGATATGAGTAAACATGAGACCTAAGTGTTATTGTGAATATGGTTAGTTCATAATCTTTATTGAAAACTTGAATGCTGGCTTTACATATTTACAACAACAAGAGAAAACAGAGTTTGTAGAAGTTTTTCTTTATCACTTTCAGTTTATCAACTGAATTGCTTGAGGACAAGCAAAGGTTTAAGCTTGGGGGAGTTGATACGTCTCCAACGTATCTACTTTTCCAAACACTTTTGCCCTTGTTTTGGACTCTAACTCGCATGATTTGAATGAAACTAACCCGGACTGACGCTATTTTCAACAGAACTGCCATGGTGTTATTTTTGTGCAGAAACAAAAGTTCTCAGAATGACCTGAAAATCCACGGAGATTACTTCTGGAAAATATAAAAAATACTGGCGAAAGAATCAAGGCCAGGGGGCCCACACCCCGTCCACGAGGGTGGGGGCGCGCCCCCTCCCCCTGGGCGCGCCCCCTGCCTTGTGGGCCCCCTGGATGTCCACCGACCTCAACTCCAACTCTATATATTTGCTTGCATGGAGAAAAAAATCAAAGAGAAAGTTTCATCGCGTTTTACAATACGGAGCCGGCGCCGAGCCCTAATCTCTATCGGGAGGGCTGATCTGGAGTCCGTTCGGGGCTCCAGAGAGGGGGATTCGTCGTTGTCGTCATCATCAACCATCCTCCATCACTAATTTCATGATGCTCACTGCCGTGCGTGAGTAATTCCATCGTAGGCTTGCTGGACGGTGATGGGTTGGATGAGATTTACCATGTAATTAAGTTAGTTTTGTTAGGGTTTGATCCCTAGTATCCACTATGTTCTGAGATTGATGTTGCTATGACTTTGCTATGCTTAATGCCTATCACTAGGGCCTGAGTGCCATGATTTCAGATCTGAACCTATTATGTTTTCATGAATATATGTGAGTTGTTGATCCTATCTTGCAAGTATATAGTCACCTATTATGTGTTATGATCCGACAACCCCGAAGTGACAATAATCGGGATACTTCTCGGTGATGACCGTAGTTTGAGGAGTTCATGTATTCACTATGTGCTAATGCTTTGGTCCGGTACTCTATTAAAAGGAGGCCTTAATATCCCTTAATTTCCACTAGGACCCCGCTGCCACGGGAGGGTAGGACAAAAAATGTCATGCAAGTTCTTTTCCATAAGCACGTATGACTATATTCGGAATACATGCCTACATTACATTGATGAACTAGAGCTAGTTCTATGTCACCCTATGTTATAACTGTTACACGATGAACCGCATCCGACATAATTATCCATCGTTGATCCAATGCCTACGAGCTTTTCACATATTGTGCTTTGCTTATTTACTTTACCGTTGCTACTGTTACAATTGCTACAAAACTACTACCGCTACTTTTGCCATTGTTACCATTACTATCATACTACTTTGCTACTAAATACTTTGCTGCAGATACTAAGTTATCCAGGTGTGGTTGAATTGAAAACTCAACTGCTAATACTAGAGAATATTCTTTGGCTCCCCTTGTGTCGAATCAATAAATTTGGGCTGAATACTCTACCCTCGAAAACTGTTGCGATCCCCTATACTTGTGGGTTATCACCCAGCCCTCAAGGCCGGTGGGTGGCTTCCTCCGTCACAGAGGAGGATATCACGAAGCTCCGGGAGGCAAGATACCTGACTGCGTAAATCCTCCACAGGCTTCCTACTCTAGGGCAGTTTATTCCTACCCCCAGATCCGGCGAGAGGGTCGTATTCATCTCCCACTTCCTCCAAGGGCTAGGGTTCGCTCTCCATCCCTTCGTTCGAGGGCTCATGTTTTATTACGGGCTAGATTTTCACGATCTAGCTCCGGACTCCTTTCTTCACGGCTCGGCGTTCATTATCACGTGCGAGGCCTTCCTCCGTATTCCCCCACACTTCGGCTTGTGGCTCAAGACCTTCAGTGTGAAGCCGAAGGTAGTCGATGGGAAACAGGCGGAGTGCGGTGGTGTTGCGGTGAGCAACTCGCCAATACTACTTGTTCAAAGGGCTCCTTCACAGAAACTTCTGACCTGTGGCAGCGGGAGTGGTTTTACATCACTGAACCCTATGCTACCAAGTGGGCAGCTACACCTGCATTTCGATCTGGCCCTCCGTTACAGCTTGCATCATGGATTAATAAGGGGCCAGACTGGGGATCCGTTGATGAAGTGCACTAGCTGCAAAGCCGCATTCGAAGCCTCATTGAAAAGGACACCGATCTCATCAACGTAATCCAAGTAATGCTAGTCCGTCGGGTCCTACCGTGCCAGCGACGGCCTCTCCGCACGTGGGAGTTTAATCCGGAAGGACCATGAATCCTTCAGCACTTCTCCGGCACGACGCTCATAGGAATGTGGAAATTATTCTTCGGGACACGAAAACAGTAGTCGGATACTATAGAGGACATCGGCCTTGACTGCAACCATCCGGATGCCCCGGTAAGCACTCGACTTCCGAACACAACTTAGTTAAATTTCTCATAACAATATATTGAGAAAACCATACTCGGCTAGGGCTGGACAAAGAAGGCGGAGAGAATTAGGTGTTCGGCCCCTCTTCTCAAAGACTCAGCCACTAGTAGAAAAAAAACCATTCGTCCTGGTTCGTGAGGGCCATTTGTCCCGGTTCCCGAACCGGGACTAAATGGTCGTTACTAAAGCCCTGTCCCTTTAGTCCTGGTTCGCCCATGAACCGGGACAGATGGGGCTCCACGTGGCCGTTGCCGCTTGCCCCTGCAGGGGGGCCTTTTGTCCCGGTTGATGCCACCAACCGGGACCAAAAGGCTTCCACGCGTCAGCATTTGAGGGGCTAGGTTTTTTGTCTTTTTTTCTGAAGGGGGGGGGGGGGTTGTACGGTTAATTTAGGGGTTTCATATATTGTGTTAGCTAGCTAATAGAGAGAAGTGTCCTCTCTTATCTCCATGCTTGGTCGACGCTACGTATGGAGAGGACTCGACACGCTAGCTAGCTAGTAAGCAAATGAAGGAAACTATTAAGTACAGAAGATCGTCATGAACATATACAGAGAGAAGTGATCGACCTCTCCTTCTCCGAGAGATTGGTCGAACAACAAGTTTTCGTATATTTTACTGATGGTACTGGCTACATATATAAATGTCATTGATGAAAGTAGCTAGAATCAACGGGAGATGCGCGGAACTAGCTAGCTAGTAGTACTTACTTTCGGGTATTTCCATCGCAGATCCCGCGGTAGTCCCAAAACTTGTGCGGTGAATACTTTCCAAACCCTGTGAGACAAAGAAAACAATTACTTGATATCATGAAATGAACAAAGTTGCCGATATGTGATAACCCACAAGTGTAGGGGATCGCAACAGCTTTCGAGGGTAGAGTATTCAACCCTAATTTATTGATTCGATACAAGGGGAGCCAAAGAATATTCTTAAGTATTAGAAGTTGAGTTGTCAATTCAACCACATCTGGATAACTTAGTATCTGCAGCAAAGTATTTAGCAGCAAAGTAGTATGATAGTAATGGTAACGGTGGCAAAAGTAAAGATAATAGTTTTGTAGTAGTTGTAACAGTAGCAACGGAAAAGTAAATAAGCGAAGCACAATATGTGAAAAGCTTCTAGGCATTGGACAAGTGATGGATAATTATGTCGGATGCGATTCCTCATGTAATACCTATAACATAGGGTGACACAGAACTAGCTCCAATTCATCAATGTAATGTAGGCATGTATTCCGAATATAGTCATATGTGCTTATGGAAAAGAACTTGCATGCCATCTTTTGTCCTACCCTCCCTTGGCAGCGGGGTCCTAGTGGAAACTAAGGGATATTACGGCCTCCTTTTAATAGAGAACCAGAACAAAGCATTAGCACATAGGGAATACATGAACTCCTCAAACTACGGTCATCACCGAGAAGTATCCCGATTATTGTCACTTCGGGGTTGTCGGATCATAACACATAATAGGTGACTATAGACTTGCAAGATCGGGTCAAGAACACACATATATTCATGAAAGCATAATAGGTTCAGATCTGAAATCATGGCACTCGGGCCCTAGTGACAAGCATTAAGCATAGCAAAGTCATTGCAACATCAATCTCAGAACATAGTGGATACTAGGGATCAAACCCTAACAAAACTAACTTGATTACATGGTAAATCTCATCCAACCCATCACCATCCAGCAAGCCTACGATGGAATTACTCACGCATGGTGGTGAGCATCATGAAATTGGTGATGGAGGATGGTTGATGATGACGACGGCGATGAATCCCCCTCTCCGGAGCCCCGAACGGACTCCAGATCAGCCCTCCCGAGAGAGATTAGGGCTTGGCGGCGGCTCTGTATCGTAAAACGCGATGAAACTTTCTCTCTGATTTTTTTTCTCCGCGAAACGGAATATATGGAGTTGGAGTTGAGGTCGGTGGAGCGTCAGGGGGCCCATGAGATACGGGGGCGCGCCCCCACCCTCGTGGACAGGGTGTGGTCCCCCTGGCCTTGATTCTTTCACTAGTATTTTTATATTTTCCGAAACTTATCTCCGTGGATTTTTAGGTCATTCCGAGAACTTCTGTTTTCTGCACAATAAACAACATCATGGTAGTTCTGCTGAAAACAGCGTCAGTCCGGGTTAGTTTCATTCAAATCATGCAAGTTAGAGTCCAAAACAAGGGCAAAAGTGTTTGGAAAAGTAGATACGTTGGGGACATATCAACTCCCACAAGCTTAAACCTTTGCCTGTCCTCAAGCAATTCAGTTGATAAACTGAAAGTGATAAAGAAAAACTTTTACAAACTCTATTTGCTCTTGTGGTTGTAAATATGTAAAGCCAGCATTCAAGTTTTCAACAAGTATTATGAACTAACCATACTTGCAATAACACTTAGGTCTCACAATTACTCGCACTACAAAAAAAATACACTTCCGTGATGATACGTGTTTGTCACAGTAGGTCGCGTTTTTTGTCATCATGTACATCCATGACGATTTTATGACAGAATCAAGATAGTCATACCTGTGCTGTCGTAGAAGTGTTGGATGACATTACCAAAATTATCATCATGGAAGTGTCCACTTCCATGATGATAAATCGCGCGTCACAAAAGTGCTTTCGTCAAGGGTGATCGACACGTTGCATCCACCGTAACAGAATGCCGTTAAGCTATCGGGTCGGGTTTTGGATCGATAACACGTTAACAGCCCCGACCAATGGGGATTTTCCACATGTAAAATCATCATTGGCTGGAGGAAACACGTGTCAGCTCATCATTGGGACAGATGTCATCCACTCATTGAACAGAAGGCGCCTATGATACGTCGACACGTGGCACGGTCCAACAGTGGCCCATTCCTGTGAAAAGGCCGGCCCATTTGACTTGGTCAAAAGTGGTGGGCCGGCCCATGGAATGCCATTTAACAGCCTGTTCGCATATAGCCCACTTACAACCCGCTAACCCAAGGCCCGTTATGCCCTATCCGAATTAGGCCCAGTAGCGTCATCTGGGCCATCCAATATGATTCCAGCCCGTTTTCACTTCTGGCCCATGTATGGCCCATGACGTCTTTCGGCCCATATGAGGCCCTTTGTAACTCTTGGCCCATTAACGGCCCGTGGTGAAACTGGCCCGTAATGAACAGTGTATCACTTTACACCCATTAACGGCCCGTGGTGAAACTGGCATGTAATGAACAGTGTATCACTCTATACCCATTAATGGCCCGTTATTCGTTGGGCCGTTTCCAGCCCAAGTTATCTTTCGGCCTTCTGAGGGCCCATTTATTCTTAGGCTCATTTGCAGCATTCGGTTACTTACGGCCTATTACTGTCATTTTCTGCTTGTGGGCCAAATTCAGCCCGTCGTTACAGTCGGCCCGTTTGTGGACCTTTAATCTGTTGGGCCATTTTCATAGCATCACCAAATACGGCCTATTAACGGCCCGATATGGTCAGCCCATAAAACGTACGATTTCCATTAAAGGCCCGTCTACGGCCCATTAAAGGCCCGTACAAGACCCATAAATGAGTCGACCCTTACAAGGCCCATGGATCCTACGAGACGTAGAAGGCCCATGGATCCTATGAGACGTAGAAGGCCCATGGATCCTACAGCCCATTGAAGGCCCATGGATCCGACGACCCATTGAAGGCCCATGGATCCAAAGGCCCGTACATGGCCCATGGATCGTATAGCTCGTGAAGGGCCATGGTCGGGCGAGTTGGCCCCCGTTTAAACGATATAGCATATTCAAAGAATTATCCTACTCAATACTATCACCTCTAAAAAGCATACACTATACAACAAAGAGATCAAGGCATAGAAAGGTAGAATAATCCTACACTATACAATAAAGAAATTACAGCCGATTATACCCACTGGGCATTATGGTTCGACATATGTGATAATAAAGCATACACAAACAGCAAATTACATACACTGGGCAAATACAACTCATACATCATGGACGCGCATCAACTTAACTCCATTTGAACTATAATCTCTTCAGAAAATAGGATTGGCCGGATTCAGATAGCACAAATTTCAGTCTGCAAAATCTCCAATTTCTTCATGGTTACCTCAGTGTCTTGTTTCATTTGTTGACTCCTGCATCTAATACCTGCATGTCCAGTCCTAACTTGTTGATTATACGTTGACAATCCTGTACACGTTGTCTTGCCACCTCTAGTTGATGCTGAAGAACATTAGCACATTCCAATTCCAATCCATAATCATTCGGTAATGGCCATGCCGCACTACTCGCAGATCTTTGTGTTGATGTCACTTCATCCTGAAATGTTTCTGTAAGTACACATGACTAGGGCAAAAATATAGTTACAACAGTGAAGCGAGCAAGACACTATTTTGTACTACATTGCAAAATAGGACTAACAATAATGTTACACGTCACTTTCAAAAAAATAATGTTACACATCATGAAGCATAAGCAGGTGATATTTTAAAAATTATAAAAATATAGTCTGTGTAGCCTGTATACAGAAATCCCTCTTAGCTCACTAGAGGAGCATGATGTTGGGGCCCAATCGAAAACACAGACAAGTTACAAATTTAGACAGCACGTTGCGTATAAGTAAGCAAGCAGTTGGCCATTCTGTAGCTCAATTAAAGTCTTAGGGAGCATAATGAACAGCAGAGGGTTTCATACAAACATACTACAGCAGGCAAAACCATGCAATCATTAATGTAGTATAAACTAGATTGTGAGCCTCATGCAATAATAGTTGGTTAATAGACTTCAAAGCTTCAGGCACATTTCGGCAGAGTAATTAAATGGTAAGCCCTTTAATTATGTCAACTAATAGTTATACAAGTACCGAACATCAGGCATGATTATTTGGGCATCTCATTAACTGAGGACAAATAAAGCAATTGAAAAGAGCAAATTAACTATGCCTGAAACAAACAAGGAATTGAACTATTGAGTTGCATACAGTGACTTACCTTAGCAGGTTGAAGAGGCTCAGTGCAGCTCCTACTTCTCTTGCAAGGCTCCTTCCTAACATCTTGTACTTGGAAATCCTCAATCTTATCTTCATTGCACCCCCTCTGCAAGGTGACACAAACTAGTTACTCGTCTCCTTGGAAGATAAATATGCATACTTTCCAGTCTGTGAACACAAAAGGATGAGATTATAACAAAACAACACCACATAATTAAACATGCCGCATCTCTTGCACTTGCACACAATGAAATGAGCATTTACTATGTCTGCACTATGTAAAAACTAGGCATACCTTCGAACTGGATCTCCAGGTACTCTTGGAGAGCCTACTGTAGTGTACATCCAAACCTTTATGTCACCTATGAGTTAGACAAGGCCCCACTACAACATCCCTTAGTGTTTAAATTGTTAACAAGCTCTGTTAGAGTGTTAGGTCAAGGACATCAAGTAATCAAAGCAAACAGTCCTAGTATGACTGGCTGATGCAAACAAGGAATTGAACAGATGTGTGAGCAAATCTTACATATCAAGAAAAGAAGCAAAGAAGGAGGCTTAAAGACCATCACTTGACTGACCAGATTTAAGGGGCATTTAAACATCATGTGCAACATATGAACTAACATAAACATTGCATATTCCAGATTCTACAATGGAATGCACATGTATTAGGTTATGCCATGTATGATGATGCCTAAATGTACAGATAGCAGGCAGGAGTGATTCATCATTGCACACACAATTGAATTGCAGATTAAGGGCCAGTTCGATTCCGCCTTTTCAGGGCATATTGTCAAAATAAGCCATAAAAGATGTAAAGAAGTCATTTTTGAGTTATGGGCTTGGGCTTAGCTAATTTCGCTTTGGAGGGGGTGTTTCGGGTAGAACCTCACTAAAAATTGAAGGGAAGGGGAATAGTGAAATGACTCTGTTGTCTGCCTATATTACACTCAAAATGCAACAGCTGACGCCCGTGTCACACCTGACCCTCAAGTAAAAACAAACACGTAAGCGTTCATTGCCCTGCCCGCTTGCATCTCCTCTCCCCTTTCCCTCTACCTCGATCCCCTGCCTGCAGCACTAGGGTTCCTCCAGCGAGCCGTCGCCACTGGTCCCATCTGGCCTGGTCATCGACGATGCTATGTCCAGCTAGGCTACATGGCCGGCGGGTAGGGGCAAATCTACCAGGCTGCTCCTCCCTTTGGCGCCGCCCCTCATTCTCATGGTCTCCAGCAGCTGCTCCATTGTGGTTTGTCCAACGCACTACTCCGGCGGGCGCTGCACAACTACGACTGATGCCACATTGCGACAGAAGGCACCTTATTCCCCCTCCCCTCCTCCCAGTCCATGGCCTTGAGGTGATGTTGAAGGATGAGCTCATCCAACAAGGTGAGGATCTCCTCTGATTTTTTGCCAAATTTTCATTCTGATCCACTATACGATCAATTGCTATGAGCTGCTTCTGCTGCTGCTATATGATGCATTGCTATGAGCTGCTCCTGCTGCTGCTATATGATGAATTGCTATGAGCTGCTATTGCTATATGATGAATTGCTATGAGCTGCTGCTGCTATATGATGAATTGCTATGATCTGCTGCTGCTGCTATATGATGAGTTGCTATAAGCTGCTCCTGCTGCTGCTATATGATGAATTACTATGATCTGCTGCTGCTGCTATATGATGAGTTGCTATAAGCTGCTCCTGCTGCTGCTATATGATGAATTGCTATGAGCTGCTCCTGCTGCTGCTATATGATGAATTGCTATGAGCTGCTCCTGCTGCTGCTATATGATGAATTGCTATGAGCTGCTCCTGCTGCTACTATATGATGAATTGCTATGAGATGCTGCTGCTATATGATGAATTGCAGACTGCTGCTGCTGTATGATGAGTTGCTATGAGCTGCTGCTGCTGCTGCTATATGATGCTTTCAGGTGGTGCTGCTATATGATAATAACTAGCCACTTGGACCATCGAATTTCAATAAATAATTGTCCTTCATTTAAATGTGGGTCATGCATTCTTTGTTTAAATTAGGCAACAAGATCTCTATGGAAAACATTGACCAAAGTAGATTGTGCCAAGTAGATGGTATCTTTGTATTTGCATTTTGAGCAAATAGTAATGGTCTGTTTTCCTATCATATTAATTACCGCACTGGGTTCAATTTGTGATGTTTGCAAGTCAAATTAATTTCCATATGGGCAGCAAAATGAAAAAAATATAATGCAATCTAGACTTTCCACTGATCATACCAAAGATAAGGTGAAAACGCAATGAAAAGAACTGGGTGGCTTATTACATGGAGCTTATATTCACAAGTGCTTATTTTCTTAGGATAACTCGTAATAACTGTCCCTAAGAAACTTGGCTAATAGAACTGGCACACAAATAACATGTCACAATGATTGCAATGGAGGAGTGACGTACCATAGCACACTGTATAGGCTCACCGCTGCCTCTCCTTTTATTGCGATGTTCCATGAAATTGCCACATGCATCTTGTACTTTTTCATTGTGTAACCCTATCTGCAAGTTGACACGGCTAATTTCAGACATCTCTACATGATACTACATTGCATATCCCTTCCACATATTTAAACCACCAATTAACGATTGTGTGCGTACCATAAACTATCCATGACTCTGTATGCTGGACTAGCAGGTACTCTAAGGGAGCCTAATGTAGTGCACTGGAATTCCTACATGCCACCTACGATTTTGTGTAATGTACTGCCCCTGTTCCTAAATATATGTCTTTGTAGAGATTCTAGTATGGACCACATACAGATGTATATAGATGCATTTTTGAGTGTAGATTCACTCATTGTGCTCCGTATGTAGCATATAGTGGAATCTCTAGAAAGACTTATATTTAGGAACGGAGGTACGCGGTAGTATCATGTATGCCATCTACATATCTAATTTAGCAGCCAGTAGTAGAAATCATTGTCTGCACAAAGGGATTACTAGTCAAAAATCTTAGCAAAGCACGCTGGCAGGCACAGAACAATACAAGAGAGAGAGAGAGAGAGAGAGAGAGAGAGAGAGAGAGAGAGAGAGAGAGACGCGCTTACAAGATCATAGCAATGCCTCAGTCCAGGATCTTGGTTTGCCAAGCTGTTAGATCCAGAAGAAACATCGTCCTTGTAGTTTTTGCCAGCTGCATAACAGGTAACAGCGACCGGTTAGTATATTTGAAGTACATTGGGTAGGTGATGCTGGACGGGTTTAAAGGTGACAAGTACCTAGGCCGTGGCGGGTGCTTGGCATCTCTCCAGACGGTGGGAATCAGGTTTGAAACATCAAGGGTGATGACGCTGCGCTGTCTGTCGGGGTCCGATAAGGAGATCTAGAACCGTCGAGTAGGGTGTTTGTGGAGCGGCTCCGGTAGGGTGGGCTACGGTGTAGGCGAAGCTGATCTGTAGCCGTGGACGAGGGCATAGGTGAAGCTGCTCCGGTGGTTGGGTTAAGGATGGTGTCGACGACACGGATCTGCGGCCGTGGACGGAGCGTCAGAAGCTGCTCCGGTGGTTGGGTTAAGGATGTGTCGACGATGCGGATCTGCGGCCATGGACGGGGCGTCAGAAGCTGCTCCAGTGGTTGGGTTAAGGGTGGTGTCGATGATGCGGATCTGCGGCCGTGGATGGGGCGTCAGAAGCTGCTCCGGTAGGTTGGATGAGGGTGCGAGGAAGCGGATCTGAGGCCATGGACTTGTGAGTTGGCAAAGCGGCCCCGGTAGGGTTGAGAATGGTATAGGCGAAGCTACTCCGATAGGGTTGACGATGGTGTCGGTGAAGCGGCTCCGGTAGGGTTGAGGAAGGTGTCGGCGAAGAGGATCAGAGGCCGTCGATGGGGGCGTCGGTGGGGCGGCTCCGGGGGGTTTGGATGAAGCATCTCCAGTGGGGAGTACGAATGAGCCGCTGCAGATGCGCGGCGGTTGACGAGAGTACCGGGGAAGCAGATCCAGCATTGTGGACAAGGCCGGCACTGAATGGGCTGTGGTACAGTGGTGGATGAGCAGTCTACTTGTTTCTAGGGGAGGTGGGAGGGGTAGATGCGGTCGCAGAAGCAGATCCGGCGAGGTGGACACCGCTGGTAGTGAATGGGCTATGGTACGCCAGTGGATGAGCAGTCTAGGGTTTCGAGAGGGGAGGGGAGAAAGGGCGATGAAGTACGGACGACGTGATGCAAGATGCTCTGGTGCTGTGGAGTTAGTCGTTTTTGCGGGAGGGGGAGAGGAAATGGGGGTGCCGTGTAGTGGGGGGAATCGGAAGTTACCAAAGCAGCCCCGACCTATCATGTAGATGAGGGTGGTATTGTAACTGTTGGTCTCCATGCACCAAGGACAAAAGGGGGATTTCGCATGCTAAAGACTAAGGTGGCAGAAATTTTAGAAGGAGGCGGGAGATTTTGCCGCCCGCGGGATCGTTCGTATCCAGCTTCAACTAATTTTGGACCGTGCTAGCGGGAAGGTCATGCTAGACTGTGTACACGGGGCACGCATCAACATTTAATAACTGGTGTGAAGTCCACCCCAGAAAAAATGACAATAACTCGGGATGATGCGCCGATAACTTGGACGTTCACACGGGCGCGGCCAATCATACTGGTGTAGTGGCGCGTTCACAAAAAAAGGGATCAAATGCTCAGCCTATGTATTTCTCGTGTAAATAGATAATTTAGTGCCATTGGTTATTTACTTTAAACATAATGCATTGACGTGTTAGTGTAGAGACGCACAAAAAGAAATGGATATTGTAGTCAGCTACTTAAAAGTGTTACCTCATATGATTACATAGCCTCCATTTCATAAATTGCATACCCGTTGAATTCATATATGAATATTACATATATTACTTCAAAATAGAAACTTAAATCATCCAAGACTAATGAATTTGAATGCAAGAGTAACAATGGTGCATGTACATGATAGCTACATTGGTTGTTTGAAGAAACATCACCGTAACTTTGGCATGCACAACTGAAAAGGTTTATTTAAATTGAAAAAATGTGATATGTGAGTGTCCAATCTTTATAGCGTTGAATCGATATTGTACCTTTGACCACGATACAAAGTAGATATTGACTTATGTTCAAGTGATGCATGTCCACGATTGCTAGATAGTGATACGTGAATGAATTGTGCAATCTCTCTCACACGCATACATATCTCATTTCCCTGTGGGCATCGGAATCACACACGCGCACTTCCTGTATTTCTCTCCCTCCGTCAGGGTTAAATTCGTCTTTCTACCCTGTCCTACAAGTCTCTCACACATAAACACACACGCTCTCTATGTCTAACACGCCCACCCCTTTAATTCCGCCCACCCACAGCCACTAATGTCTCAAAGTATAATAATGTCTCTCACACATATGCTATCTACCTATCCCTTAATATAGCTAGATATGTGTCACACAAACTCCTTCTCCCTACTAGCAAGATGCCCATGCGTTGCACGGAACATCAAGATGAATTTGTATGAGAAGTTTATCTTGTGGGAGAAAAGGATGAACGAGGGAATGCCTTATTTGCAAATGCGGAGAGGGGTGTGGGTATCTTTTTGCAAAATTGCCATAGTTTCCTTCCTATCCGTCGGATATAAATCGGATGGCCTATATTGCAGGATGGCAGGAACACCATCATCACAAACTCTGTTTATAAGAGTACAGATATGTGAGTGTCACTGCCCCCCCCACACACCCACACACCCACACTTCCCAACACCAAAGGAGTAGGGTGACACCTTGATCTTGATACTAATCTATCATCTGGCTTCTCTCTTAAATATACACACACACACACTACCCGGCACCGAAGGAGTAGGGTGGCACATCGATCTTGATAATAATCTATCTACTCCTCTTTCAAACACACACACACACACACACACACTCGCTAGTTGTGCCTCTGTGACTACCGCACACTCTCGATACGTCTTTCTCTCCCTCCCCCCCAACAATGACAGCAGAAGGGTGACAACCCAATTTGATCATAATCTGTCAATTGGTTTCTCTCTCAAACATTGTGTCTCGGTGCCTTGCTCGGTAGCCCCCTCGATATGTAGACTTCTCACGCGTGCACAGCTGTAGCGACGATGACGCTGAACCCAATGTGCCTTGTTTTTACCGGCCTCATGTGATAGTTTGCACCCTGTTTTATGTTAATTAACAAGGCAACCTTTTCTTTGTTACTACTAGTGATTCTGAAATCATTCGGGGCAGACATAAAATATATCACTTCAACCCAATTATCACAGCAACTATTTTAAAAGAAATTAGCTAGTTGCCCGTGCGTTGCACGGAACATCAAGATGCATTTGTATGAGTAGTTTATCTTGTGAGAGGAAAGGCTGAACGAGGGAAGGCCTTATTTGCGAACGTGGAGAGACATGTGGGTATATTTTTGCAAAATTGCCATAGTTTCTTTCCTATCCGTTAAATATAAATCCGACGGCCTATATTGCAGGATGGCACGCACACCATCATCACCAACTCTGTTTTCTGCTCCCTCCGTTCGTAAATACTTGTCATCAAAATGCATAAAAGAGATGTATCTAAACCTAAAATACGTCTAGATACATTTCCTTTTATCCATTTTGATGACAAGTATTTTCGGACGGAGGGAGTATTTGTCTTTTTAGAGATTTCAACAAGTGACTATGACCGGACCTTACCAACATACTCAAAAAAGTAGTCCATAATTTTGATGTTCCCCTCTTTTCTTGGCGGTGCAGTGCCATCTGGATACCTCATAAATAAATCATGGACAAATCTTACCCCTTCCTGAAAAGACATACGGAGCAAAATGAGTGAATCTACACTCTAAAATATGTCTACATACACATCCGTATGTGGTAGTCCATTTGAAATCTGAAAAAGACAAATATTTAGGAACTAATGTAGTATAAGAGTAGACATGGAGATATATCTCTAGCATGGTCTACAAAAAAATTTGCTGGGCTGGTTAGCGCCGGATGCTCGCAACGCGATGACATGAGTTCAAATTCTATCTTTTAACTTTAGATATTTATATTATATATTACTCTACTTATTTAATATATACTTCTTTCGCTACTATACTGACAGTGGAACCCACAGAGTACTTAGAATACAAGATTAAGGATGGACTTGTTTCTTTTGAACTTTCTGTACGAAGCTATAGCCACCCTGCAAGTCACATGTACATTGTACATGCATTAACTTTTTATAGAGGGACAATCATACATGCAATTAACTCAAATGTATTGGATGTCACTCTATTATTTCCAGCATAAAGAGCATCTCCAATGGCAGCCGACAAATTTCCTGCCGCTTCCTTCCGCGGAGGACGACATCAAACGCCAGCGGCATACATTTTTACAACTCTAACCAACCAGATGAAATTCGTGCAAACACGGACTGATTTCACATAAGCATGAAGGATTTCATATAAAAAAGCTGGATCTTCATATAAACATGATGGATTTCATTACATTTACATGAACTAAGAGGTGCCAATCCGGCTCTCTTGTATAATTAATACTCCCTCCGTCCGGAAATACTTGTCCTAGAAATGGATGTATCTAGACTTATTTTAGTTCTAAATGGCCACCCACGGATCCCGTTGTCTTCCTCATGTCCGTCAGACACTTGCGGGGTCGACGAAGGTCCTCGGAAGAGACGAGGTAGCAAAGAAACCACCTGAATCCACAATCGTCGCCTCGACGGTGGCCTTCATGGGTCCCAAGTGGCGGCGGCCTCCCGTGTTCTACTTCTCCTTGATGATGGCGGCGGACACGGAGAAGCTGGCCACCGACTCGTCGCTCTCCATGCACCCGACTTCTGTCTCTGCCTGCATGGCGCTGCCGTAGGCACGGGAGGTGCACCCACAGACACGGGAGGCGCGGCCACCGCAGACACTTGTGGCGCGGTACGATGAGGCAGCGACGGTGCCCGTACCGGCGTGCTCGCCGCCGTGCTGGCGTGGAGCAACTCGCCACTCCTCATCGAGCTGAACTGGAGCGACGAGTTGTTGAACCACACGCCTGCTTGGGGCGGCAACTGGCTCCGTCGGGCCAAGCGAGGTTAGTGAAACACCGAGCGGCCTCGCCCGTATCCGGAGGGCTCGGTGGGCCACCCAGCCGGGTAATATGCCGGAGAACGGCTCATCAGAAGCCATCGGAAGAGTGGAGAAAATGGTGAAGGAGGAGATGGGGGAACGTCGGAGGGGTGCGATTCTTGCGCGCTGTCTGTCTGGCCTAGTGTAAATAGAGGGCGGACGGTAGGAGCTTGGCCGGCGTCTGGCCTCATCTAAACTGAGGGCAGACGGGAGGAGCTCGGCCGGTGTTGCGTTTAATTCCGGCCTGCTCATGAACGGACGTGTGGCCGGAGTAGGATTCTCGGTTTGCATGCGGGTTTAATGGAGGGGTTTAATGGAGGTGCCGGGCGTGCAGCGGGCAGCGCAGTACTATTCGATTTGACAGCAGTAATGAGCCGTCAAATCACAAAGGCCCTCGCCTCTCGTGAAGCCGACCGAGCTAGACTGCCCCGCCCTCTAGCCTTTTAAAAAATGTATATACTCCACTTTTATACAATAGTAGTATTGATGGATTGCGCCATGGAGCAAAACTTGAAATTTAAAAAAAGGTGGTACATATAGAGAGCGCTCGTTGCCAAATTATGCATATAGTACTATTAAAAAGGCCTGTCACAATAATGGTGTCCAGCACAAGTGCACAACCCACCCCTCAAATAAAACTAAGCACCCTGGAATTCTTTGACAAAACTAAGCACCCTGAAATTCTTTGACAACTAAACTGCTAGCTATATGATGTTGGCCATATATATTGTACGTATATAATGTGAAGAAACGAGTGGTAGTACTATACCAACTAAAAGATGAAATGTAAGAAATACTAGTATGTATGTATTGAAGAGTTAAAGTAACGAGAAGAAACATAACATAGTTCTGCTGGGGGCTCAGCACAACACACCCCTCAAATTAAATTAAGCACACCTAAAATTAAACTTTGCAACTATTCCGGTAGACACTGCATTAGAACCACCATGAGCAACGACACTGCCACCTTACTCAGAGTCCTCGTCCACGTCCTCGACTTCGTCCTTGTCCCTCTTCCTCTTGGCCGATACTTCTTTGCTTGAACCGCACACTTGGCTCTTGCTCTTCATCCAACCCTTGTAGATATTGAAACAAAGGTAGCCATCCATTGCAGCGTAGTGGATGTGGTCTATATCTAGCATATTCCGCTGCCATGCATAATGATGAAACGTGTATGGAGGTTTCTCTAGTTTACCGTACAAAGGATGAACCATGGCTCCTGCTAGGGTTAGCATTGAAGGCTGACGAGAGGACACCAGCCGATTCTTATGGAGGTCGAAGGTGTTGCCTACAATGAGGCCTAGCCGACCCAGGACTTCTTTGTCATTACCAAAGTCTACAGTAACGAATTTGACTAGGTTACTCTCGAGGAAGTCCTTAAAATCCAGGCATTCAACATCGGCATGGCATATGTGGTAGATCAAGCATAAGTCATGCACGCAAACCTAGATCATGGTGGGCTTCTTCCTCTCTTCGTCCTTTAGATCCTTCTCTCGTCCCAGGACTATGGTGTACTCAACGTCTAGCCCAGCGACCCACTCATCATCTGAGTCTTCGAACATGCGTCTGAAACGAGAAGGCATCCTTTCACCGTCGCGAAAGAACGGGTGTAGATGACATCGAACTCATCACCGGTGATGGTTCTAACCTTGTACTCACCGCCGATCATGGAGATTTGGGACGCCATGGATTTGGGAGGAGGTTTAGGATTAGTGGAACTTTCGTAATGTGAATGGACGGGACGACTAGGAGCGAACCACCGTAGTATTGAAGGACATGCGGGGACGAGTAGGAGCGAACTGTCAGCGTGCGAACGGCAGGGTAGTGGCTTTCCATTCTCCCATGATACGGGCTTCTGAGAGCCCTTGGATCTGAGATCGAATGGTTGCATGGTGTGATTCTAGACCTATGGGTGAATATCCTATCCTGGAGGGTTATTCTGCAAATTTTCAGCAACTTAGCATGCGACTGTTTGATCTCAGATCCAAGGGCTGCCAGCAGCCCGTATCATGGTCACGCCTACCACGACCGTTGCGTCGCTCGCGCGGTCGCGCCCTTGGAGATTTAACATGGTGCGTTAGGCTATCTGATGTTGGCATGTCATACATAGTCATCACTTAGTCACTCATACTACAACAAGGTTGGCTATAAGGTTGGCTATAAGTGTATTTATTTATTTTACTTCTCTCTATCTCTTTCTTCGTACTCCCTCCGTCCTATAATATAAGAACATTTTTGACACTAATGTAGTGCCAAAAACGTTCTTATATTATGGGACACAGGGAGTACTAGTATTTATTGCATTTGCCAAGGAGTGACCTCTTCCAATGAAATGGTGTGCTTATTAGTTTTTTGTTGCTAAGTTTGCTTCATTTAATTATCTATGGACTCAAAATTGTCTTTTCACCTAGGTACACGCGCTTAGCACCATTTTTTCCTTGGGTCACCAAACTAGTCTCTCTCTTCTTGATTAACTTGCCACATCAGACTTTATGCCTATGTGGCAAGCTTAGCACCTGTAGGAGCAAGTAAGTACAATAGTGCGCTTTACATGGCATTTTTGCATATGTGTAGGAAAGAGAGGCAAGGAAAAAGTGGAGAAGTGGGCTCTCATGCAAGAGCCAGCCTCTACTACATGGTGGAGCATTGGGAGAGGCACCTGTATGGAGGTGGTCAGGAATCGGGAGACTCACGCCGGTCGTAGCGCCACAGTTAAAATGATAATGGCAAATCAAATCACGGGGCTCCACCTGTCCAACAGTAACTCGATTTCAAATCACACAGCCCTACGTTTGCAGTAGCCTACTCCCTCGTCTTCTCGCGTCTCTATCGAACCGACTAGGCGGAACTGCCCCGCCTACCGCGCAGGAAAAGCCCGCGCAGTATACTCCCTCCGTCTAGGTGACCAAGGTGGAGAGGAAAATGAGAGAACTTAATGTTTAGTATTTGCTAAGGCTGGTTGTAATGGTACTAGCCTTAGCAATTTTGATGAGGTGTCATAGAATTAAATGAAGAAAGAGAGAGAGAGTTGAGTACTATGTGTCATACATGGCAATAAATAAAGTATTACATGATACTAATATATGATACATGGCGCAGGAGTACTAAGTATTATTAATACAGTTTTGCTAGAACTCATCTAGATGAGATATAATTTGGTCTCATTCATCTTTTATAGCCATTGGATGTGATGCTATAAGATGCTTGTGTGCTGACGTGGGTTGTATTTGTTCTTGTGCAATGAACTGACCACTGCATGTCATGTTTGATAGTCTCAAGTCATTAAAAGCATACAAGCCCCACATCTCTTATTGGTTGATTCCTCTATTTATGTCAAAAAATAAGAAACAACATGAGAGTTAATGCACCACGCCTATGTGTTTACTATTTCGTTTTCGTAAGATGACTTAATACTCACCTAGACAGAGGGAGTATTCGATTTGACAGCGGGCGGCGCAGTTCCCGATACGCCTTTAATGTAGACGAGGGAGGGAGTAGAGGTTCCCGATATGTTGAACGGCCAATGCATCCTCCTTCAATTAATGGATGAGGGAAGTAATGGGAGGAGGTCCGGGAAAAGAGGCTGCACGATGTGAATGCAACGTAGTTTGCCCTCATTGCCCTCATATAAAGGTGCCCCTCCATTCCAATGCATCTACCACATCGTACGCACCTAAGCATTTGCCTAAGCACCTACACTAAGCACAAAAGAGCTCACTCCAGACCCATGGCGGCGATGCGCGTGAGCGGCCAGCGGCTGTGCCAGATGGTCCACGATGCCGGCCTGCGGCATGGCGCCGAGGATCGTCTCCAGACGGTGTTGGAGACCGGCTGGTGGATGGCCGCCGTCGACGCCAACTACGACTCTCAGTTGGACTAGATGATCGTTGCCACCAGTAACAAGTTCACCGTCCTCAAGAAGCTCCCAGACGACATCGCCGTACTCCTCCAGCTCGTGCGCCCGGGCTCCCCATTGCTGTTGGGGAACGTAGTAATTTCAAAAAATTTCCTACGCACACACAAGATCATGGTGATGGCATAGCAACGAGAGGGGAGAGTGTTGTCCACGTACCCTCGTAGACCGTAAGAGGAAGCGTTAGCACAACGCGGTTGATGTAGTCGTACGTCTTCACGATCCGACCGATCCAAGCACCGAACGTACGGCACCTCCGAGTTCAGCACACGTTCAGCTCGATGACGATCCCCGGGCTCCGATCCAGCAAAGCTTCGGGGATGAGTTCCGTCAGCACGACGGCGTGGTGACGATGATGATGCTCTACCGGCGCAGGGCTTCGCCTAAACTCCGCGACGATATGACCGAGGTGGAATATGGTGGAGGGGGGCACCGCACACGGCTAAGGGACGATCCGTAGATCAACTTGTGTGTCATGGGGTGCCCCCTGCCCCCGTATATAAAGGAGGGAGGGGGGAGGTGCGGCCGGCCTAGGAGGGGGCGCGCCAAGGGGAGTCCTACTCCCACCGGGAGTAGGACTCCCTCCTTCCTTGTTGGAGTAGGAGAAGGGGGAAAGAGGGGGAGAGGAGGAAGGAAAAGGGGGCCGCACCCCTTGTCCAATTCGGACCAGAGAGGGGCTGCGCGCCTCCTTCCTTTCGGCCTCTCTCCTCTATTCCCGTATGGCCCAATAAGGCCCATATACTCCCCGGCGAATTCCCGTAACTCTCCGGTACTCCAGAAAATACCCGAACCACTCGGAACCTTTCCGAACTCTGAATATAGTCGTCCAATATATCGATCTTTACGTCTCGACCATTTTGAGACTCCTCGTCATGTCCCCGATCTCATCCGGGACTCCGAACTCCTTCGGTACATCAAAACTCATAAACTCATAATATAACTATCATCGAAACCTTAAGCGTGCGGACCCTACGGGTTCGAGAACTATGTAGACATGACCTAGAACTATTCTTGGTCAATAACCAATAGCGGAACCTGGATGCCCATATTGGCTCCTACATATTCCACGAAGATCTTTATCGGTCAAACCGCATAACAACATACTTTGTTCCCTTTGTCATCGGTATGTTACTTGCCCGAGATTCGATCGTCGGTATCCAATACCTAGTTCAATCTCGTTACCGGCAAGTCTATTTACTCGTTACGTAATGCATCATTCCGTAACTAACTCATTAGCTACATTGCTTGCAAGGCTTATAGTGATGTGCATTACCGAGAGGGCCCAGAGATACCTCTCCGACAATCGGAGTGACAAAACCTAATCTCGAAATATGCCAACCCAACATGTACCTTTGGAGACACTTGTAGTACTCCTTTATAATCACCCAGTTACGTTGTGATGTTTGGTAGCACCCAAAGTGTTCCTCCGGTAAACGGGAGTTGCATAATCTCATAGTTACAGGAACATGTATAAGTCATGAAGAAAGCAATAGCAACATACTAAACGATCAAGTGCTAAGCTAACGGAATGGGTCAAGTCAATCGCATCATTCTCCTAATGATGTGATCCCGTTAATCAAATGACAACTCTTTTGTCCATGGTTAGGAAACATTACCATCTTTGATAAATGAGCTAGTCAAGTAGAGGCATACTAGTGACACTATGTTTGTCTATGTATTCACACATGTATTATGTTTCCGGTTAATACAATTCTAGCATGAATAATAAACATTTATCATGATATAAGGAAATAAATAATAACTTTATTATTGCCTCTAGGGCATATTTCCTTCAATTGCCTGCCACCCTAATCGGCCTCCATGACCGGAACCTCTTTCAAGCACTGGTGGCCCTGCGACTACCCATCGACGCCACGAAGAATGTCCACCTAGAGGTCACGCTCGCCGCGAGGCGCCTCGCCCTGCAAGAATTTGTCGACCTACACATCCACGTGTACGAGCAAATCGTGTACATAGGTATCTACAAGGCCAGTGAGGACGCTACGCCGTTGGCTTTCCTCAACCGCCTGGAAGCCTTGGATGCCTTTGCTAAGAAGCACCTCGACATCGCCACAAAAGCCGCCGCTCCTTAGCCGCCGGTCGGTGGCCCGGCGCACTAAGTTGAGGAGGAGGAGGTTGTACATTCATGGACCCATCTTTCTTCTTGCCTTCTGTAACCACCACTGCGATCGCATCATCGTGGCCTTAATTCTCCTCGTTCCAGTCAATACCGACATGTGCGATCCCTTTGCTTAATTATATGCATCACTGTAACTAGTACTCCATCCGTCAATTTATAAGTTGTGCTTACCTTTTCCATCAACTTCGTGCAATGCGCGGGCATCTTGCTAGAAACACTAGAATATGTCTATAATCCGTATGTGATAGTCCATCTGAAATCTCTAAAAAGACAAATATTTAGGTACGGAGGGAGTAATATATTAGGAGTATATCAAAACAATAGTGATTTCTTTCAAGTTTGTGAACAAATACTACTATTCTACTACTTTGGATCCATCGCAATGAACGGGCACATTGCTAGTAAAAGGAAAAGGCCTGCCGCGTTCGCGTCGCACCCCCACACGCCCGAGAATCGGGAGTACTCCATGGCCCGTCCGGCACGACACATAGCTTATGGAAGTCGTGTTGCCTAGAATTTTCACTTTCATGTGGGACCGCCGTTGAGCAAACCGACACCCCGCCCGCCGCCGGGTTGGAAAACAGAAACGAGGGGAAGATCTAGCTGTAGGACGGAAGCCAAGAAATTTGGTTTTAGATGGGGCTCATTGATAGAGTAGGAGCATTCCGTACTAGTACTACTCCTACTAGTACCAAGTTTGTACTCCTAATACTATATTACTAGTACTACCACTATACAACTAGTAGGTACGTGCACAACACAACATGGTAGGAACAAAAAACGGGAAGATCTTGTTTTGGGTGATTTATCTTTTTTTCAATCAACGTAGTATGAATAATATGATGGGGGGGGGGCACACATGAAGCTTATGTGGCTTGGTTGCATGGCTACGAAAGGTTAGAGAAAAATAAATAGATATTGTGTTTAGAGTGCACTCCACTAAATAGATATACTTTGGATCCATTGCAATGGACCAGCACATCTATATCTATACCCCCTATATAGTGTGTGAAAAACTTTGAAAGTTGGTCGTTGGATGAAGCCAATCCGATGGTACAAAGATGGCAAATCCGAGCACTACTAGCCGTTGGATATCATCCACTAGATTCTGCCACATGTATAATCTAGAAGACTCCATGGTTGAACATAATTCATGACTAGCTTTGCCACAACTAAGCTTAGGCAGAGTTATTAGTTCTTCAAAATGAGAGCCACAAGTTGGCAAGCCTAAGGGAATCTTGCCACATTTTTTGTGTGTATGTCATGTGGGGCCTTAGTGTGGCTTGCCTAAGGTGTGGCTTGAACCAAACACTCTCTTAAGTTAATCAAACTTGCCTATTCCACCAGATTTTGCCACATGTTAGAATCCAAAAAACTCCACATGTAGAAGCATAATGCACAAACCACCAGAATCTCATGCGTGCCATGCCCGTGTACCTTACTAGTACTAGTTAGTAGTAGTAAGAAACAAATTCCAGTTTTGGCATGAGCTCGTACTGCAGGAGCACCACAAGGCCTGCCGCAGGAGTTACATTCCCTCTCGGGGCCCACGGGACCGAACTTTAGTGGCTTAGTGCCCGGCCTATGAGTTAATGACATGCAGACCTTAAATGCGACTGGCTCACATGTCATCCTCATGGTGTGGCGTGGTTCGCGACTCACTCGTTCGAGATGAACCGGCCACTGGTGGCGTGGCTGTGGCGAGGGTGCCACAACTGGGCGTCGGGGCGTTACGAGGCGTAGATGGCCACACTGGCGGGTACTACTTGTAGTACAAAAGTACTCCAGCCGAGGATTGATGCCCAGGACGGAATGTGTCACAGCGCTGGATGAAAATTCGATGGTGCGAGAGTACGGATCGGAGCACAGTAGCGGAGCAGGCAAACCGCGTCCAATTGGGTTTGTCTATGGTAGAAAGTTGATGGTCGCTGTAGTTCAGCTGGCCTGCATGTCATGCACACAGAGGCAGAGGAGCGGTGGGGCCGAGAGGGGTGAGGGGCCCGTAGGGGGGATGAGGATCCCCTGACGCGAACAATCCTACCATTATGTCACTGACATGTGGGACCCTTAAGCGTGGGTCCCACCTATTAGTGAAGGAAAGGGAGGGCGAGGCAGTGATAGCCACGTCAGAGGATCCATGTCCACGTCGGGGGACGTCGTGCCGTGGGTTGGAGCGGTGTCGTGGGAATCGTGTGTGGGTGTGGCAGTGGTAGAAACAAGAAACATGATGGTCGCCGTGGTTCAACTTCCATGGACAAGCTGTCATGTCTGCTGACACATGTATATCAAAACTAGAGTGTTTATATTTCAAGCACGTGAACAAGTATTATTCTACTACTTTGGATCAATTGCAACGCACGGGCTAGCACATTGGTAGTACTAATGTCCATCTCTATCTCTAGAGGCCTTCCCTCGTTCATCCTTTTCTCTCACAAGATAAACTACTCATACAAATGCATCTTGATGTTCCGTGGAACGCACGAGGATGTTTCCTTGGGGGTCTCTCCAGCACGGCGTGGCCGTAGTTGCAAGTGGACGCCCCTTGAGATGCCGATGTTGAGGGGCACTCGGATTTCCTTCGATGAGCAGGTAAGATGAGTTTGATCATGTAGTAAATGCATTCTAAAGACTACTTTCGTGTCCATTTCCTAATTCTCCCCCTGCCCACTGTTTCACAGGTTAGGCTCGGTGCGAGTGGAGATTGGCTTGCATATGTACGGGAGGGTACCAACATCAATTTGCACAACATTTACAATGGTGACACCGTTCCCATAGAACCTTTGTCCAACATTGGGATCAGCCATGCAACGGGCCACCACATGAATTGGTACGATGGAACCACGGTGAGATTGAATAAGATAGCACGAACCTTGCACATGGCGGTCAAAGGCGGACCATGCTGTCTGTGGCCGATTTGTTGCCGTACGAGTACGAAGACGCTATGCTCCTTTCTAACCGCATCTTCGCGGTGACAAACCAGGGGACTTATTTTGTATGGGACACATCCTATGATATACTCCCTTTCTCCCAGTTTATTTGTTTTGAATCTTTTCATTTTATAAGTTTCAAATTCAAATTTAGAGCTCCCCATTACATGTTGAGATTACAATGTCCATTAAATCGTTGCATGCATGTATAGTAAAGAAACAAATCTCGAGTTTGGCACGAGTTCGTGCAGCGGTAGCACCACAAGCCTTGGCGCAGGAGTTACATTTCCCTCTGACGGCCGTCGGGACTGAGCTTCAGCGCCTTACTACACCTACCTTTGAGTCAATAACATGTGGACCCGATAGGTGACCGGTCCACATGTAATGCTCCCGAAGGCAGAGGGGCAGTGGGGCCAAGAGGGGTGATCCGCAGGTCGGGGGACGTGTGGTGTCATGGGTTCGAGTGGCGTCATGGGAATCACGTGTGGCTATGGTAGAAACTTGATGCTCGCCGCATTTTAGGTGGCCCACATGTCATGCACACAAAGTCAGAGGGGCGGTGTGGCCGAGAGGGGTGAGGCGCACGTCGGGGGACGTGGTGCCGTGGGTTGGAGAGGCGTCGTGGGAATCGCGAGATGAAACGTGATGGTCGCCGTAGTTGAACTTCCATGGACAAGCTGTCATGTCTACGGACACATGCACTGCATACCGATCACTCGAAGGAGTAGCAGAGAAAGCTAAATATGCGGATAAATAGTTCCTTATAGTCAAGCGGACCCATGCTACTACTCTGTTCCAAAGACATGCACACCATCGAAATACTCCATCTATGTCAATATACACCGAGAGGGAATAATTTTTTTTACAAGAGAGGAAATAGTTCATCCATCCATAATGCCCTCCTGCTGGTGCAGCCTTTTCTTCTTCTTCTTCTTCTTCTTCTTCTTCTTCTTCTTCTTCTTCTTCTTCTTCTTCTTCTTCTTCTTCTTCTTCTTCTTCTTCTTCTTCTTCTTCTTCTTCTTCTTCTTCTTCTTCTTCTTCTCATTTTCTGTGGGAGACGGCTTCGCAACAAGCTCTTTGGACCTTGCAGCTATCTCGAAACTCACACGGGCATCAAGGGCAACATATTTTATCCGCTCGTATGTCAAGGGATAATTCTCCCATCCAGACGGCCTTAATGCCACCGCCTCGTCACCCTTCTGAAGATTTGTACCGAGCACAAAATTTGCTACGTCGAATAGGGATGGTGTCTGTTTATCACAATCTTCTACAGGAATTTTGATTCTGGTTTGTAGGTCAGCGATGCTTTTCAAATCAAGGTTGTATGGCTCCAGCTTCTGTTTGTCCCCTTCGATGGCTGCCCCACAGAAGTATACGTCCCCCGGAGACAAGAAATCGAGAAGCTCACCTAGTATGGAGGGCGAGTGTATGATGTGGTACACGAAAACATCATCTTCGAGGCACAGCTGAAGGACAACGGCGCGCTGGTTCCCAGGGGCATGCTCCGTGTACTCTACATCGAGACCGATGGCCCTCATCTCTACCTTTTCGAGGGAGTTGGATACATTGTTGATCCACTGCCAAACAACCCTTGGGTGGACGGTGACGGTGGCAACTATGCGCATCGAGCCTTCAACGAGGACATGTTGGACGCTAAAAACCTGCATCTCTTTCGCCATTTGGAACCGCTGGAACGAAGGGTAATGGTTTGGAGAATTAGGATTAGATGGCTAGTCTAACTAAAGTAGTAGATGATTATTTAAAGAGGTTAAAACAATGTGAACGTAGTGGGGTTTGGATGCAAATGAAGACGAAGGGGAGGTGAAGAAGCCGAGGAGAATCGGTTCCCGATGGAGAAGTAAATGGGAGAAGTGGCGTGCAAGCAGTTGATTAGACGGCTAGGTAGACTAAACGAAAAGGCTATGCAGGTAGACTGATGAGTCGTACCTGTTCGTGTACGCGCCCATCCTTCTTGATAGGTGGGACCTATGCAAACAGATAAAAAATGTGTCGTAGCTTTTTTTGAGCGCGTGAGTGGGAGACACAACATTCTCTGGTTAAGGAATACTCCCTCCGTTTAGCGGTTTAGGTGAGTATAAGTCACCTTATGAAAATCAGGTTTTCCCAAAACCTTTAGGCATGGAGCATTAACTTCCTGCTCGATCCCCTCCCAGCCTCGTTAACTAGCGTCCTCTTCCTCTGCTGTCGCGTTCTACCTTTCCATTTTTCCTCTTCTCAAGTGTGGAACGATCTGCATGCCGTCCTTGATGCACCAGAACGACCACTGCATGTATCGCGGCAGGGCGTTGATTGGGCATGCACGAGAATTTGGTTCTGCTCGCAATATGGATGATACCTGAACGATGAAGTGAACAGGCATGCTAGCACGGGAGACCTATTTCAGCTATACAATACTGGAGTACTCATGTTCCTACTACTAGTAGTAGTAGTACAACTCTGGTACACTTGATGGTCAAAATACTATTCATCTGGTCCTCACAGTGAAGTGACAACACCCTGCGCCTGACACTAGTCCAAGCGAGGCGGCGTGTTCGGGTTTCCAAAGTCAGCCTCACCCTGTGCACTGTGCAGTCTTTCACCGCCGCTGTACAGCACATTGGCGCCTCGCCTCGTCTCCCTCTCCCCTCCCATAGCACCACTCCATCTCCATCTCCTTCTCCGTCTCCGTCTCCATCTCACTGTGCCCCCGTGTACTGTCGCCTCACTCACCTCCCCTAGTACCACTATTCCCTCGCTAGCCGCTCCAGCATCGACAACCTTCTCCCCCGTAAATCAAGCCCCCCAAACCCCCACCTTCCAAACTCCACCATGGCCGAACGCGAACCGCGTAGCATCCATATGAGACGCGATTGGAGCAATCTCCCCAACAACATCCTCGACCTCTATTTTTCGTGTATGGATATGTTTAGCGCCCTGCGGCTGGCTGCATGCTCGAGGGACATGCACACGGCCATCATCGAAGCGAGGCCTAAGCTTTTCAAGACACCCTGCTTGCTGCTATCTGGTCTTGCGAGATTGGCTCGCCATGATACAGAGGCGTACATGAGGCCCCTGGACTTCAATCCGATCTCCATTAGCCGAAACTTCTTTGCAGGTATGTAGTGGGTTGCCGTACATCATTTCCCTCGACATTGATCCGACCACCATCGCCCGAAACTTCTTGGCACGTATGTACTGGGTCGGCATGAACTCCCACTGGATGGATGCCTTCATAGAAGACAGTAAAAAGTTGGTGCTCGTGAACTTCCAGACCTCCCATGAGATTATCCTTCCTGCGTTGGATTATATAGAGTATTACCATCGCGGTCCAAGTCATCATTGGACGGACCTTGTTTTGCAGAAGATTGTAATCTGCCAAGTGCCCACACGACATGCGGATTACGCAGACTTCAAGCTAATTGCCTTGTTCGACCACGGACTCGCCTATCTTTACGCCAGTGCCTTCTTTAGCTGGAGACAACTCAGCTCGCAGTGGATCATTGTCAAAGCTGATACACACTTCTGTGATGCTATTGAACACAATGGCACCATCTACGCGATCGACAAAGCAGATGGCACCATGTATTGCTGGGACGGCGCGTGTAAATTGTTTCCGATTCATGTTAATGATGACGCCATGACACTGTTTGAACTTTTTGTGATGATTGGCATATCCCTGTTTGAGCAGAATTTGAGTAGAACTATGGCAATGTATTAGAGATGCCGTAAATCAGCTATATTTGGAATGAGTTAATTCATGCGATTGTGACCATGTCATTACAGCCAATTTGTACCCTGAATAATCAAACGGTTAGGAATATATGGATATTATCCTTATTTTACAGTAATCTATATACTACTACTAAATATGAGTGTGTATCAATGGCCATGTTTGTTTCCTGATTTTCATGATGTAGAAACATGCACCACACTGTTGGTTTCATCTAACCATACATTAGGGAAGTAAATGTGCATATGGAGAACTCTATATTTGGAAGTAGTGAAATCCTGCAATGCTTACCATGTGTACATACCTATATTCGCCCCTCAGCAATCAATTGCTAGAATAATATCCTCACAAAATTTTTGCCTATAGAACACGAGTATATAACAATGCATGGTCTGTTAGTTACCTTGAAGAATTTGTTTGTGAGGACAGAACATGATTACATAACATGCATGACATGGTAGTTTCCTGTGAAGAATCGATTCGGAGATAACATGAGTATAACCATGCATGGCACTTCTATATTTTCGAACCCAGTATACATTTCCCTGTATTTTCCTCCCAGTTCCAATAGGGACATATCAATGTTGTTTCTTGCATTATCCTAATCATACTCTGAACAATGCTGATCTTACATTAACAATGCCTGTCCTTTTTGATATGATGCAGTGTCCCTATATTTACTGCCCTTGGTAATCACACCACCTTTGCCAAAAACAGGGAAGAACAACTGGTTCCTCGCTCGATCAGACGATGGCAAAAGTCTGATGATCATTCGGACACATGAGCCGGGAAAGTTATATTGCAAAAACCCCACTATATACAAGCACCGTGTAATACGTGAGTATCCGGACAGTGGCCGTTACGTCTATGAGCAGGATACCAACTTGTTTGGGCCTTTAGGATTTCTTTAGTTGGAGGCGGGTAAACAGCCTTGGTTCACACTCTCTGTTTCTCGGACTCAATTATCCGATTAACCAGGAGATCACCGTTGGCAAGGACCTTGATGGCAGAGAGGCTCTGTTTGCTATGGAAAACTGTGTCTACACGGCGATCCCTAGGAGTTCGGGAGCAAACTCCCCTGATTGTCAACGATATAGCCTGCAGCCAAAAGAAGGTGAGAATGACAAAGGCATCCGGATTAACTTTGATCCTTGGATGTCTCAATTACGACAGGCAGTGATGTGGTTCAAGCCTTCAGATTGATAGGTAATTGGGCTGTTGCATCGAAAGGGTGGAGTACTGGTGTCTCCGGATCACTGGTCGCTGAAGCAGGGCTGCAAATTATAATGGTGTTGGATCATCTCTTCGAATGACTTTGTTGTCTTTGCTGCTGGTTCTGGATGGGTAGTTCTTTCTTTTGTTATGCATATTCCTTGTCATTTGGTCATCCTCGTCTATGTCACTCTTACTATGTAATAGTTGCTTCTGTTTAGAATGTCATTCTCATCTGGTTCACGAGAGTCTGAGCGCTGCAGATGGGTGCGTTTTGGTGGTGTAGCAAGACTTCTTATGAACTATCATGTCTTGCTGTTTATGTCAGTAGTAGTCACTAGTCAGTGTTTGAATGTTGTATATATCGTTGTTTCGAACTGTTTATTGTCTCGAACTACTAGTGGGCTAAATGAGGGCATCACCATTCTCCAGTGTTAAGAGTATATCTCCTTTTTTCAAGTTATATAATTTGAGCTCAGTGTCTTTTCGATGATGTACACTTGTTTGGGCCAGTGAGGTGTCGTTGAATATGGGTTGAGTAGTAACGCAATGCCAAACAGGTCAATTATGACTCTCAGGCCGGGCTCTCAAAAGATCCTGAAAAAAAGGTCGGACTCTCCAAAAAAGAAAGAATAAGGACTCTTAGGCCGACATGTGGGTGCCACCGGTGTTTTCATGCGCTTGCGCACCGAGAGCATATTGGCGCGTGCTCAAAATTCATGCTACCTTTTCATCCCCAGTCTCCCGCCCCTCCCCCACCTCTGGAATCTTGATTCCTACTCCAGTTCCCCCAAATCACCCTCATGTACTCCCTGTACTCAAGCGCACTATCATGTCACCAGTACGTGCTGTCGCTCAACAATGGCATGGTGGCGCTTGACGACCAGTTTGCCGGCAAAGTGCTGATGGTAACCATCAACGGCGACCGGCCTCCCGTCTCACCGAACGACCTTGTGAAAGCTCTTGGAATTGTGCACGACATCCAAATAAGTGACTTGCTCGTCAAAGTCTTTCCGCCACCGGCTGATTTCTTCGTCAGGTTCCGGACAACTTTCGACTGCAGTCATGTGTTTGAATCTTCCCGGCGTTTGTTCTGCGATGGTGCGCTGGTGAGCTTTGATCGGTGGCACCCAGGATGGGGCTCGGTGCCCTCTGAGCTTGAGTTTTTAACAAAGCTTACCTTCCACGGCATGCCTCGGCGTGCTTGGAACAGCGAGTCCATGAACGAGCTTATCAACGACCTTGGAGGTGAGCTCGTAAGTATGTTTGTTCCTCCAGACAGCTGGGCTCTGACGGTTATGCCATGGATGAAGAAGCTGTCAACCATACCGAAGGTGATTGGTGTTGAGATACCGGTGCAGGAACTGGGGTTGTACTATTCGTCTCCACCAAGGCCGCCGCGTACCACGTTAGGGATGTACCTGTATCGAGTGTTCGTGCATGTCGAAGAAGTGGTCAATCCATCAATTGAAGTCCCGCCACCACCGCTGGTGCCATGGTCCGTCGACGACGTCCATTACAGGAGTCAATGTCAGACTTTCCCCGTGTTGCTCAGAACGATGGATGGCACAGGGCCTACTCCATCGCGCGGCGGAGGCCACTGCTTCTTTGGGAGAAGAGGCAGGGTTGGCTGCCTGGATGTGCTCTAATTTGAGGTAACAACTGAATCTTGTCAGATACTAGTTAAATCTGAGCTATGGGTGTGAAGCACTGATATGCCAGTACATTTGATTGTGACCTGTTCTAATTTTGTACCTGAACTTTTTTAGAAAGGGTTGTACGTCGACTTAATGTGCTAGCAGAACTTATTGTGGTGTCTGTCTATTTTCTTTGCACAACATTCAATATATTTCCCTGTCATTGATAAAGACGATGAACCGTTATGTACGACTTCGTTGGTTTCAACATAGCCCTACCCGTAGCGATCCACTGCTCCCATACTGATTGTTCCGCCTACGTGAAATTTTTGTATGCAAGTTCAGTGTGCTATGATGTTCTATATGATTGTGTTAACTATATAAGTTTTTACTGAGCATCAGCAATGCATATGGCTGAAAGATGTATTTACGAGCATCGAACGATGGGTCTCTCTCTATCTCTCTCTTTCTCTCTCTCTCTCTATCTCTCTCTCTCTCTCTCACACACACACACACACATATGCGCGCGCGCACTCACAAGTGGGACCCGTTGAATTATTTATTTGCTCGTGACATCTTTTAATTAGGTTCACTGTAATCTAACTTTTTTCTTAAGTTATTAATTGAGCTCAGTGACTTCAACAAGTTGTACAGAAGCCTTGTTTGGGCCTTTCCGGCGTCGCTGAATGTGGGCTGAGTAGCCATGTTAGGTTCTACTGTACTACACAAGCTTTTTTTCAACATCAGCAATGCAACTGGGCCGATAGTTGTACACAATATCCGGGTCAACTTGTTATTCTCCGCCCGCTCGGCTACAAACTTTCCTAGGAGGAATGCATTAGGCTTAACAAGAAAATGGACTTTAAGAAATAATAAATGGGATGTAATTATAATAACTGGGTAGTAACTATGCACCAAACGCGTAATTAGTTTAAAAAATATATTATTTTTGGAATTTGAAAATTTTAATTTCATTACTTGTCGCACGCGTAATATTTCGTTGGATTTTAACGTAATACAACTTTATTTTGAAATTATATTTAACCCGACTAGAAATTTTGGATAAAAATATTTCGGATCCCATCAAAATGTGGGAATTTTTTTTAATTCTGTTTTGAGCGGTTGTTTGAAATTATTAATCGTTGTCCTAGCTAGAAGTTTTTTTTGAAACTAGGCAAAAGATTTGCCATTTTCATTGATTAAGAGAGAAGGTTAAGAATGTATGGCCAAAGGCCCAATACACTACATCACTCTCGCGACATAATGTTACACAAATGTTTTGCTCCTGCAAGGCTCCAAAGCGAGCATTCCTCTTTAATCTTGGCGACTAACACTCCCACTAGAACGGATGTGTTGCGGAAAACTCTAGCGTTTCACTCCTTCCATATTTCCTAGGAGATAAGCATCCTAGCTAGAAGTTGGGCTATACTTTTAACAAACTGTAAATGGGCTGTAGTAAATTCCATTAGAATTAAAAAAATGGGATGCACATCCTTAAAAATCGCAAATGGGCTATATGTTCTCTGCCAAATCCGAGCTGTGGGCCTACTAAGTTGACATGTACCAAGGGCTTTGTCAGCTTAGTCAATATAAACGATTCTAGCTGCAGTGATCGTACGATGTCCATCCAACGGCCGTAGTGCTTCTTCAACCTTTGGTCTTCTTGCTCCAACTGCCCAAAGCAGCGCCGATCGTGCCGCGTGCTCCTACCTCCCGTGGCTGGCTGTGATGCCGCGGAGGCCTCACCGCCCTGTACTACTCCCACCACTGGCCAGGCCATCCCTCTACTCACCCACACCCCATGTTATTCTGCGACGACGACAGCCTCACACCACAGCCGAACCAGTGAACCCTCGTACTCCTCTCCGCGCGGGCTTCCTCTACTGTGTCTTCCCCGGCTCCGCGTCATTCCCTTCCTAGGCCTCGCTGTCATCCACCGCCCTGGTGCTCTCGGCGCGGCGTGGTCAACGTGGTCAACGACCGACTTCCATCGAAAGAGTACTGTACGTGGAGAGGCTGACAGCTGGGTCTAGGCGGCCACAAGGAAGTGCCTCCTTATTACGTGCAAAATAATTATTCCTCCACCTGACAATAGGGACCCATCGGACGGGCCACCGTATTTCGCGAAAAAACGTTCCCCCCGCTGTCAGCTCGGACCCACGGGAAGTGCCTCCTTATTACGCACAAAAAAATGAATACTCCCCCTGCTAGCTGGGACCCACCATGGTGGGAGGCTGACTTGTGGGCCTACTAAGTTGACTGAGACGGGGGCCTTTGTCAACTTTAGTCAATATGAACGATTCTAGCTCCAGTGATCATACGATGTCCATCCAAAGGCCGTAGTGCTTCTTCAACCTCTGGTCTTCTTGCTCCAGTAGCCCAAAGCAGCGCCGGTCATGCCGCATGCTCCAGCCTCCCGTGGCTGGCTGTGCTGCCGCGGAGGCCTCACCTCCCCCTACTATTCCCACCGCTGGCCAGGCCCTGCGGCGACGGCAACCTCACACCGCAGCCAAACCAGTGAACCCTCGTACTCCTATCCGCGCGGGCTTCCACTGCCGCGTCTTCCCCGACTCCGAGTCGTCCCCTTCCTAGGCCTCGCCGTCTTCCACCGCCGTGGTGCTCTCGCCTCGGCGTGGTCAACATGGTCAAGGAAGGACTTCCATCAGACGTGGACTGTACGCGGAGAGGCTGACAGCTGGGTCCACGGCTGCAGCAAGGAAGTGCCTCCTTATTACACGGAAAATAATGATTCCTCCACCTAACAGCAGGAACCCACTGGACGGGCCACCGTATTTTGTGAAAAAAACGTTTCCCCCCTGACTGCTGGGACCCACCAGCTACATCTTCGCACGCAAGGAAGTGCGTCCGGGCAAAAAAATGATTCGCCCCCTAGCTGCTGGGACCCACCAGCTACACCTTCACACGCAAGGAAGTGCGTCCAGGCAAAAAAAATGATTCGCCCCCCTGACTGCTGGCACCCACCAGCTACATCTTCGCATGCAAGGAAGTGCGGCCAAAAAAACGATTCGCCCCCCTG
>NC_057807.1:625850100-625863805 GCF_018294505.1 Triticum aestivum
GCCCCCCTGACTGCTGGGACCCACCAACTACACATTCGCACGCAAGGAAGTGCGTCCAGGCAAAAAAAAAACGATTCGCCCCCTGACTGCTGGGACCCACCAGCTACATCTTCGCACGCAAGGAAGTGCCTAACAGTCGGGACCCACCTGGTCGAAGCATACGTAGCGTTGTCATTCTGGTCGCGAACGTGTACATACATATATACTGGTCGATGTAGAGGCGCATACGTGTCATAGTAGAGGCGCGTACGTAGCATGTACACATACATACATCGGCCAGTGTGCAAGAAATAAAATATGGCCAGGGCTCGTGTACATGGCTGAGTCGGAACGGAGAAACAGCGTCGTCGTCGTGTTCATGGGGAGGCAAGGGAATGTGTCGTGTTCATGGGGAGGCAACAGAATGCGTCGTGTTCATCGGGAGGCAACGAAACGCGTGGGAGCCAACCGGCTGGGTCGGAACGGAATGTGTCGTCGTGTTCATCGGGAGGGCTTGGATGGAACAAGCGATGGAAACGAGGCCTGGCGTACCACGGAGCGGAGGAAACGGCCTTGTGTTCGACCGGCCATGTTCGAAACGGGATCCTATTCATTGGGAGGGGTCTGGTGTACCGCAAAACGTAGGAAACAGACCTCCTATGGTCGAAATGGGGGTCCTGTTGATCGGGAGGGGTGTGGCGTACCGCAAAACGGACGAAACGGACTTGTGTTGGAGCGCTACGGTCGAAACGGGGTCCTGTTCATCGGGAGGGGTGTGGCGTACCACAAAACAGGACTCCACGAGATACTGTTCATCTCCACCGTCGACCTCCTCTAGCCTCCACAGGCTATCGTAGACCTCCTCCAGCCTCCACGGGCTCCTGTTCATCCAGCCTCCACCGCGCGCTACTCCACTGGCTACTGTTCAACCACGCCTCCACGGGCACCCCTCCACCGTCTACTATTCATCCAGCCCTCCACGGGGTGGTCCTGTTCATCCAGCCCACCACACCACGGGGTCCTGTTCATCCAGAGGAAACGCCACCGCTCACTGTTCATCCACCCCCCCGCAACACTCACTGTTTATCCAGAGAGGCAGCATCGATCGGCTTCAGTTAGCAGCAATAGCGAAGGAATCGCTCGATCGGGTTCAGTTAACAGCCATCGATCGATCGCTCGGGTTCAGTAACGCGTAGCCTGCAGTGCAATCGCTCGGGTTTAGTTAGAGCCCAATGCCTCGCTCGAGTTCAGTTAGAGCCAACACCTCACACACACACGCATGTATGTGTACGAGAGAAACATGCATCGCTCGGCCCCCGACCTCCCACCGTAACCGGGAACTCCCCGAAATTTTCCTCGCCCTCGCTTCTACCACAGTTTTTTCTGTCATGGACGGCCCAAAGAATGTCATGCAACTACGTCTCTGGCCCGTCCAGGACGAAAAGCCCATTTTCTGTCATGATTTTTTGTCATAGAAGTAGGAGCCCACCACATCTTTGATGATACTGGGTTTTGTCACAATTATCGTCATAGAAGTGTCATATGTATGACAGAAAAAAATTCGTTCGGCCCAAAATGTCACGGACGTGTCTTCTTTTCTTAGTGTCATATCAATGGCATAATCAGCTAGCGAGCCATAATAATAAAACTCGGATGACAACACTTTCTCAAAACAATCATATGATATAACAAAATGGTATCTCGCTAGCCCTTTCTGAGACCGCAAAACATAAATACAGAGCACCTTTAAAGATCAAGGACTGACTAAACATTGTAATTCATGGTAAAAGAGATCCAGTCAAGTCATACCCAATATAAACCAATAGTAATGAATGCAACTGACAGTGTGCTCTCTAGCGGGTGCTTTTTAATAAGAAGGTGATGACTCAATATAAAAGTAAATGGATAGGCCTTTTGCAGAGGGAAGCAGGGATTTGTAGAGGTGCCAGAGGTCGATTTTAAAATAGAGATGAATAACATTTTCAGTGGCATACTTTCACTGTCAACGCAACAACTATGAGATGGCGATATCTTCCATACTACATGCATTATAGGCGGTTCCCAAACAAAATGGTAAAAGTTTATACTCCCCCACCACCAACAAGCATCAATCCATGGCTTGCTCGAAACAACGAGTGCCTCCAACTAACAACAACCCTGGGGGAGTTTTTTTTAATTATTTTGATTCGCTTTGATCTTTTTGGATCATGGGACTGGGCATCCCGGTTACCGGCCCTTTCTCGTGAATGAGGAGCGGAGTCCACTCCTCTTGAGAATAACCCACCTAGCATGGAAGATATAGGCATCCCTAGTTGAAACATGAGCTGCTCGAGCATACAAAACAGAATTTCATTTGAAGGTTTGGAGTTTAGCACATACAAATTTACTTGGAACGGCAGGTAGATACCGCATATAGGAAGGTATGGTGGACTCATATGAAATAACTTTGGGGTTTATGGAGTTTGGATGCACAAGAAGTATCCCGCTTAGTACAAGTGAAGGCTAGCAAGAGACTGGGAAGCGACCAACTGAGAGAGCGACAACAGTCATGAACATGCATTAAAATTAATTCACACCAAGTACAAGCATGAGTAGGATATAATCTACCATGAACATAAATATCATGAAGGCTATGTTGATTTGTTTCAACTACATGCGTGAACATGTGCCAAGTCGAGTCACTCAATTCATTCAAAGTAGGATAACATCCTATCATACCACATCACAATCATTTTAATAGCATGTTGGCACGCAATGTAAACCATTATAACTCATAGCTAATCAAGCATGGCACAAGCAACTATAATCTCTAAATGTCATTGCAAATATGTTTACTTCATAATAAGCTGAATCAGGAATGATGAACTCATCATATTTACAAAAACAAGAGAGGTCGATCAGTCCATCATATATCGTCATTATTGCCTTTCACTTGCACGATCGAACAATGTGTATAATAATAATAGTGCACATGCATTTGGACTAAGTTGGAAACTGCAAGCATTCAACTCAAGAGAGAAGACAAAATAATATGGGCTCCAAGTTAAATAAATAATCATGCATATGAGAGCCACTAAACATTTTCAATATGGTCTTCTACTCTCGACCCCCAAAGAGAAGAAAAGAAAATAAAACTATTTACACGGGAAAGCTCCCAACAAACAAGAAGAAGAACAAGAAATCTTTTTGGGTTTTCATTTTAATTTCTACTACAAGCATGGAAATTAAATTAACTAATTTTTTTGGTTTTTCTTAAGGTTTATCAAACACACAAGAAGAAAACTAGAAAAAGAAAATTAAACTAGCATGGATAATACAATGAAAGAGTATGAGCACCGACAACTAGAATAGTGTGTGAACATGAATGTAAAGTCGGTGAGAAATACATACTCCCTCAAGCTTAGGCTTTTGGCCTAAGTTGGTCTACTGCCAAGGACCGCGGCTACTCTCCCCGGTGTACCGAGAAGTGTAATCAGGATACACTGGATGGCCATCTCCTCCGGATCCCACTAGTAAGATGATGGACAATAAGGGTCCAGTGAAGGTTCCGGCTCAGGCTCAGGCTCTGGAGTTGATGCTTGGCCTCGATGAGTGTACAGCGCCTCCGGCGTGACAAGATAATTAACTGCAGTCAAATCAAACAATAGAGGCGCAGGCAGAATAATAGTCTCATTGTGTTTCTTATTAAATCTCAGGTTATACAGAAGCATCTTATCTACATTGTCAACAATGAACTCATGCGCTACCATGCTCTTGTAATCTAAAATGTAAGGAGGCAATATTGTATCCTCTTTTTCATGGTGCCTAATAGGTATCTCAAAATGTTTAGCAAGACGTACAACATAGATACCTCCAAAGATGGGGCCTTTTGTACGATTCAGGCTTAGTCGTTTAGCAATAACGACACCCATACTAAAACTATTATCACCAAACATGGCATGGAATAGAATAATAATATCAGGCACACTAAAGTTTGCACTATTTCCACGACCAATTAAGCATCTACTAGCAAATACGGCAAAGTAGCGTAAAACAGGAAAGTGTATGCTAGAGATACTTGCATCGGAACCCTTCTTTGGATCCCCTACAGTGATAGTGTTAACAAAGCCATCCACATCTTTACGATGTGGTTCATCTAATTTTCCCTCAAAGGGTATCCTACATATCACGCAAAAATTACGTAAAGACACATCATATAAATGAAATTATACTGAAGGCGGTGACTTCTTAGGATAATAATAAAAGTTTTGCACGAAAGTATTGGTGAGTAAGAGATACTAATCGATCCGGTCGTGGAGGAAGTCGGTGAGGCTTGCATTTTTAATCAAAGAGTAAAAGTCTTCATAAATTCCGGCTTCTCTCAAGAAATTGTCACAGGGCCATTCACACGGCCGTACTTCTGCTATGCGAGGAAGATTATATCTGGCCTTTTCCTTCTCTTTAGCTTGTCTTTCCTAGGAGCCTTGGCGAGAAGATCCCCTAAAAAATCTCCTTAACATTTTCTGAAAATTCCAAGAAATAATCTCCCAAAGCAGTTTTTTGAATGGAGCTTTGAGCAAGGAGATCGAAAATTGCAGCAAAATGAGCTAGAACTCGTGCTTGAGCTGGATGGGGATTTTTTTTGGGAAGAAGAAGGAGTGTGTGGGTGCAGGAATAAGTGGAGGGTGGCCACCGTGGGCCCACGAGACAGGGGGGCGCGCCTAGGGGGTGTGGGCGCGCCCTCCACCCTCGTGGCCAGGTGCTTGCCCCCCTGCAGTGTTTTCAGTGCCCCAAATCCTCAAATATTCCATAAAAAATGATACTAAATTTGCAGGGCATTTGGAGCACTTTTATTTTCAGGATATTTTTTATTGCGCGGACAATTCAGAAAACAGACAGATAATAGTATTTTTTCTTTATTTATTCTAAATAACAGAAAGTAAAAAGAGGGTACCAATGGTTGTGCCTTCTAGTTTCATCCATCCCATGATCATCAAAATGAATCCACTAACAAGGTTGATCAAGTCTTGTTAACAAACTCATTCCGAATAACACGGAACCGGAGAAATTTCGAATAACACTAGGTTACCTCAACGGGGATATGAACATCCCCAACAATAAGAATATCATACTTTTTCTTGACAGTAGGAAGAGGAAATTCAAAACCTCCAATAATGATAGTTATAACTTTTCCAATAGAATTGATGCTATGAACTTGAGATTGTTTCCTCGGAAAGTGTACTGTATGCTCCTTACCATTAACATGAAAAGTGACATTGCCTTTGTTGCAATCAATAACAGCCCCTGCAGTATTCAAAAAGGGTCTACCAAGGATAATCGACATACTATCGTCCTCGGGAATATCAAGAATAACAAAGTCCATTAAGATAGTGACATTTGCAACCACAACAGGCACATCCTCACAAATGCCGATAGGTGTAGCAGTTGATTTATCAGCCATTTGTAAAAATATTTCAGTAGGTGTCAACTTATTCAATTCAAGTCTACGATATTTCTTTTAATGGAGCATGGTATAGTTTGTACCCCTGGATCTCCAAGTTTCTTTGGTATTCCACCCTTAAAAGTGTAATTAGCAAGCATGGTGGAAATTTCAGCTTCCGGTATCTTTCTTTTATTTGTAATGATATCCTTCATATACTTAGCATAAGGATTCACATTAAGCATATCAGTTAGGCGCATACGTAAGAAGATAGGTCTAATCATTTCAGCGAAGTGCTCAAAATCCTCATCGTCCTTTGTCTTGGATGGTTTAGCAGGAAAGGGCATGGGTTTCTGAACCCATGGTTCTCTTTCTCTACCGTGCTTCCTAGCAACAAAATATCTCTTATCATAACATTGATTCTTTGGTTGTGGGTTATCAAGATCAACAGCAGGTTCAATCTCTACATCATTATTTTTGCTAGGTTGAGCATCAACATGAATATTATCATTAACATTATTACTAGGTTCATGTTCATCACCTGATTGTGTTTCAACATCAGAAATAGAAATATCATTGGGATTCTCAGGTGTGTCTACGACAGGTTCACTAGAAGCATGAAAAGTCCTATCGTTTCTCTTTTTCTTCTTTGTAGAAGAACTAGGTGCCTCTAAATTATTTCTCTGAGAATCCTGCTCGATTCTCTTAGGGTGGCCTTCAGGATAATAAGGTTCCTGAGTCATTCTACTAGTTCTAGTAGCCACTCTAAGAGCAAAGTCATATTTATTATTTAATTCATCAAGCAAATCATTTTGAGCTTTAAGTACTTGCTCAGCTTCAGTGGTAACCATATAAGCATATTTGCTAATGAGTTTAAGTTCACCTTTAACTCTAGCCATATAATCACTCAATCGTCCTATCTCAAAAGCATTATTCTTTAATTCTCTACCAACATAAGCATTAAAACTTTCTTGTCTAGCCATAAAGTCATCAAATTCATCTAAGCATGGGCTATGAAATCTAGTAGAGGGAATTTCAACTTTATCATATCTATAAAGAGAATTTACCTTTACTACCTGTGCCGGGTTATCAAGACAATGTGTTTCTTCAACAGGCGATGTATTAAGACCATGTATTTCTTCAATAGGTGGTAAATTCTTAACATCTTCAGCTTTGATACCTTTTTCTTTCATTAATTTCTTTGCCTCTTGCATATCTTCAGGACTGAGAAATAGAACGCCCCTCTTCTTCGTAGTAGGTTTAGGAATAGGCTCAAGAGTTGGCTCAATTGGCTCACGAATTGCCTTAGGAATTGGCTCAGGAAGAGTCCAATTATTTTCATTAGTGAACATATTATTCAATAGTAATTCAGCTTGGTCGACTGTTCTTTCCCTGAAAACACAACCAGCACAACTATCCAAGTAGTCCTTGGAAGCATCGGTTAATCCATTATAAAAGATATCAAGTATTTCATTTTTCTTAAGAGGATGATCAGGAAATGCATTAAGTAATTAGAGAAGCCTCCCCCAAGCTTGTGGGAGACTCTCTTCTTTGATTTGCACAAAATTATATATTTCCCGCAAGGCAGCTTGTTTCTTATGAGGAGGGAAATATTTAGCAGAGAAGTAATAAATCATATCCCGGGGACTACACACACAACCAGGATCAAGAGAATTAAACCAAGTCTTAGCATCACCCTTTAATGAGAAAGGAAATATCTTAAGGATATAATAATAGCGAGACTTCTCATCATTAGTAAACAGGGTGGCTATATCATTCAACTTGGTAAGATGTGCCACAACAGTTTCAGAATCAAGGCCATAAAAAGGATCAGATTCAACTAAAGTAATTATTTCAGGATCAACAGAGAATTCATAATCCTTATCAGTAACACAGATAGATGAGGTAGCAAAAGCGGGGTCGGGTTTCATTCTAGCATTAAGATATTACTGCTTCCATTTAGCTAATAATTTCTTAAGATCGTATCTATCTTTGCAAGCAAAGATAGCTCTAGCAGCTTCCTCATTCATAACATAACCCTCAGGAACAACAGGCAATTCATAATTAGGGGGAGAACTTTCGTCATCAATATCATCAATAATAGCATCTTCAATAGTTTCATTCTCTCTAACCCTAGCAAGTTGTTCATCAAGAAATTCACCTAATGGCAAAGTAGTATCACGCACAGAAGTAGTTTCATCATAAGTATCATGCATAGCAGAAGTGGCATCATCAATAACATGCGACATATCAGAATTCATAGCAGTAGCAGGTTTAGGTGTCGCAAGCTTACTAATAACAGAAGGAGAATCTAGTGTAGAGCTAGATGGCAATCCCTTACCTCCCCTCGTAGTTGAGAGCAAAATCTTGGTTCTTTCGTCTTTCAAGTTCCTCATAGTGATCAACAGATATAAATCCCAAGTGACTCAAAATAGAGCTATGCTCCCCGGCAATGGCGCCAGAAATTAGTCTTGATAACCCACAAGTGTAGGGGATCGCAACAGCTTTCGAGGGTAGAGTATTCGACCCAAATTTATTGATTCGACACGAGGGGAGGCAAAGAATATTCTTAAGTATTAGCAGTTGAGTTGTCAATTCAACCACACCTGGATAACTTAGTATCGGCAGCAAAGTATTTAGTAGCAAAGTAGTATGATAGTAATGGTAACGGTGGCAAAAGTAAAGATAATAGTTTTGTAGTAGTTGTAACAGTAGCAACGGAAAAGTAAATAAGCGAAGCCCAATATGTGAAAAGCTCGTAGGCATTGGATCAGTGATGGATAATTATGTCGGATGCGATTCCTCATATAATAGCTATAACATAGGGTGACACAGAACTAGCTCCAATTCATCAATGTAATGTAGGCATGTATTCCGAATATAGTCATATGTGCTTATGGAAAAGAACTTGCATGACATCTTTTGTCCTACCCTCCCGTGGCAGCGGGGTCCTAGTGGAAACTAAGGGATATTAAGGCCTCCTTTTAATAGAGAACCGGAACAAAGCATTAGCACATAGTGAATACATGAACTCCTCAAACTACGGTCATCACCGAGAAGTATCCCGATTATTGTCACTTCGTGGTTGTTAGATCATAACACATAATAGGTGACTATAGACTTGCAAGATAGGATCAAGAACACACATATATTCATGAAAACATAATAGGTTCAGATCTGAAATCATGGCACTCGGGCCCTACTGACAAGCATTAAGCATAGCAAAGTCATAGCAACATCAATCTCAGAGCATAGTGGATACTAGGGATCAAACCCTAACAAAACTAACTTGATTACATGGTAAATCTCATCCAACCCAACACCGTCCAGCAAGCCTACGATGGAATTACTCACGCACGGCGGTAAGCATCATGAAATTGGTGATGGAGGATGGTTGATGATGATGACGGCGACGAATCCCCCTCTCCGGAGCCCCGAACGGACTCCAGATCAGCCCTCCCGAGAGAGATTAAGGCTTGGCGGCGGTTCCGTATCATAAAACATGATGAAACTTTCTCTCTGATTTTTTGCTCCGCAAAACAGAATATATGGAGTTGGAGTTGAGGTCGGTGGAGCGTCAGGGGGCCCACGAGACAGGGGGCCCCCACCCTCATGGACAGGGTGTGGGCCCCTGGCCTTGATTTTCCAAAACTTATCTCTGTGGATTTTCAGGTCATTCTGAGAACTTTTGTTTTCTGCACAATAAACAACATCATGGCAGTTCTGCTGAAAACAACATCAGTGGGGGTTAGTTTCATTCAAATCATGCAAGTTAGAGTCCAAAACAAGGGCAAAAGTGTTTGGAAAAGTAGATACATTGGAGACGTATCAATATGGTGCGATAATGATCGATTCAACTTACTTCTAGAGCATTTTAGACATGTCCGCATATTCCTCACGATCTTTTCGTCTCGAGTCTAAGACGTTTACTAGTCCTTGCTCAAGCTTAATCTCTAGGAGAATATAGTGGAAACTGCGCACGCATGCATAACTCATCAATTACATTAATTACTATGACCTCGAGTAATAATTAAGGGAAACCGAATATGCACAAGACAGTAACACTCACTTTAAGTTGTAAGGAAAGAGTATTGTATCTTCGTTTTGATTTATTACCAACTATCATAGCAAGTTGTGCTCGGTTTCTTTGGCATGAAATTTAACCGTAAATTCATCTATGAGACTTGTGTTAATGAACCCAATATCATATATTTCAGCTTTTCTGCATTCGACGATCTTCAATCTACATAATATAGTGAGGATAATTATATATACATGCAACGAAAGAGCTGAGCTATATATAGAGACTTAATGACAGAAGTAGTACTTCCAGACAGTAGCAAGTGACCATTAATTTATCTAGGGCCTTTAGATTGAAAAACTGGAAGAACTCCTCAAATGGAACAGACAACTCCTCAATTCCAACGAGGTCGTGTTGATCCTCTTTAACTTTCAGCATCAAAGTATCGATTATCTTCCCAGCTGACTGCTTTCTGCAGGTTTCCATGTACCAATCATGGAATCTTTGCATCATCGTTGTTAGAGTAGTTCCATCTTTGACGAGAGGCTTCCGATACTCGTATTTGAATTCGTCCACCTACTTTATATCAAAATGTGCATCATCATAATCTCCAGGATTGGTACCGAGCAAGATCCCTAGATGATTAGCCACAATATCGCTAGACACCTTGAGCGGGGGGCACGATTGGTTCGCTTGTTCGCCGAGCTGGGGAATTTTTTCCTAGTTCTTCGTTCTTGTAACCTTTTGTCACTGCAAGTACTTCCCGACCGCTTTGCTTCCTTATATGTCTTTTCAGTAATGCGCTCATAGTTGGTTTGCGGCGGAGACAGTGGTGGTCGCTGCAGGGCATCCAAAGTGCGCTTCGCTTTCACCGGATCTATCTTCTCCTCCGGAGGTGGATGTCTCTTAGCTCTTTGCATTGCAAAGTATTCCTTCACTTGGTCTTGACAGATCTCCTGTTTTCCTGTTCGGTCATCTCGTATGGTAACTTCTCTGGAGTCTTGAGAGATGGACCGAATCTGTATTGCCTCCCGCCTGTACTGCTAGACGCCGGAGCAGGCCGAGTGGATGCGTCTTTATTCTTTAGTTGCTTACGAGGCGGAGGAGAAGGACTGTGATGCACTGGAGCAGCCGGAGCGGCAGCGGGTCTCTTCCGCCATTGCTGATGAGGCGGAGAAGGAGGAGGCTGGCTGGTCGGGCGCGCCGGCACAGGCGGAGAAGGAGGCGAAGTGCCGCCACACGCCGGAGAAGGAGGCGGAGTGCCCTGATCACTCATCGGAGGAGCAGGCGAAGGAGGAGGCGGAGTGCCCTGACTCGCCAGAGGAGGAGGAGGAGGAGGTGGAGGCGTCCAGTTCGAAAGGTTGATGAGCTCCTTCCGCCATAGGCATGGAGTCTTCACAACAGAACCCAGCCGAGTCTCCCCTTCACCGGTAGGGTGGTCAAGCATGAGCTCCTCAAATCCCTCCGTTATTTCTTCCACCGTCACCCTAGCATATCCTTCTGGAATTGGACGACAGTGAAAAGTTGCACCGGGTTCAGGAGGTCGAACAGAGCCGACAGCCGCCTTGACTTTGTAGTTCTGCCATTGCATCATAAGGTGGCAATGTCGAGACTCCGTGATAGCATCCACGGGGTAGCGAGCAGGAGCCGTGAAGATAGGCTCCAGCTGAAGCAGCTCGATGGAAGCCATGCTGCTTCTCCGCTGAGATGGCGGGGTAGCTTTGGCTGGTCGCTTGCTTCGAATTGCATCTCATTCCTCTAGCTTATGTACCCTTGCGTGCAGCTCCTGCAGTTTTCTCTGCTCCACTTTCCTCCTCCTCTCTTGGCATTTGTAACCGCCTACGTCTGGAAACCCAGCCTTCCATGGAATGGATCCTGGCATGCCTCGTGTCCGTCCAGGGTGCTCAGGATTCCCGAGGGCCATTCTGAGCTTGTCCTTCTCTCTGTGTGGAACGAACGTCCCTTCCCGCGCTGCGCTAATATAGTATTGAAGCTTCATGAGGGGTATTCGCAGTTGCTCCCTCGTCCAAACGCACTTCCCTGTCACAGGGTCCAAGGTTCCGCCAACCCCGAAGAACCAAGTCCGGCAATGGTCTGGCCAGTTCAATGTCTCTAGTTCGACGCCTTTATCAAGCAGGTTGTTCTCAGCCTTGGCCCACAACGGTTGGGACTTGAGGTAGCCACCTGACCCCGTGCGATGGTGATGCTCCTTCGTCGCAGCATTTACCTTGTTTGTCGCTGACATCTTCTTACTCCTCTCCGATGTCTTGTTGGCCACAAATGCGTCCCATTGATCTCTGAACTTCTCAAATGGGCCAACAAATTCTGGTGTCTTTTTTTTGTCGACAAACTTTGCTTTCAGCTCATTCTTCCACCTCCTGAATACATCTGCCATCTTCTTGAATGCAAAGGACTTGATCATTGGCTCCATAACTGGATTCTCCGGATCCTCCTCTTCTGGTAGGGTGAAATTTACCTTCAGTGCTTTCCAAAGATCCTCTTTCTGTCTATCTTCGACAAAAGAAACTTGAAGCTCTTCATCCTTAGGCTGATTCCATAGCTCGATGCTGATCGGGATCATGTCCCTAACAAGAACCCCGCACTAAGCAGTAAATGCGTCCTTTGTCTGGACGGGTTCAATCGGTTGGCCATCGCGCGCGATTGCTGTGATCGTGAACCTTTCATCCGAGCACAATGTTTTCTTCGGGCCTCGTCTATTTACCGAAGTTGTGCTCGATCCGGAGGGCTAGAAATAAGAAGAAAGACGAGATTTAATATGTGTAGATACCAAAACAATGAATGCATCAATTAGCTAGTCAGCACAGGCTTAATTAATATATATACCTAGCCGGACTCTGTTCGGTCACCGGAGCCGTCATCACGGCCTCCTTATTGCACCGGCATTCGGTCACCGGAGCCATCATAATCATGTCCCTCCTCCGTTGTTCGATAAACGTAGCCTGCTTCTTCACCCTCTCCTTCCAGACCATTGGTTTTGTTAAGATACGACATGACATCAGCTCCGACTGCGATTATGTCCCCCAACAACCGTTCTGCTTCCTCGTCTCGGCCGTGCTCCATAGTTTCTGCAAATATTACAACATGGCAATTATTATACAAACATGATAGATGGATATATTAGTGGCAAACGTAGACCTATCTATAGCTATTCACAACAAGGAATTATATTCATTAATGGCCTCGATGCTTCTCTAGGGTTTGGGGTGGCCTCAACAACGCTTAAAGGGTTCGGGGTGGCCTCGACGACAACGGTCTTTTAACTTGGTAAAGGAAGGGGTATATCAACAACGACGACATACATACATGGAAAAAATGTTATCGGGGAGGGGGTATATCGCCCCCCCCCCTCATGTCAAAGTTATCGGGGAGAGGGTATCGACCCCCCCTCATGTTGAATATATGTTGAATTCCCGAGAGAGTTAGGAACCGGAGGGGGACTCCTCTCCCCTCATGTTTGATGAGTTTTTACTCCCTCTCCCATGAAACATTCATCGAACAAACTTAATACGAGTTTTAACAGAAAAAATTCATCGAACCAAATTACAACAGAAAAAATTGACCAAGTTTTCATATATCATCATCATCATCTACTACAAAAAAAATTGACATATTCTTTACATATGAACACACAAACATTTGCATATTCGACAATAATATCACCAAAAAAATTATATGAACATTAAAACCCTAGAACCCTAGAACCCTCGAACCCTCGACCCCTCAACCCTCAAACCCTGGAACCCTCGACGACCCTCGAACCCTCGACCCCTCGACCCCTGGACCCCCTATTCCTCCTCATGTCGAAGTTATCGGGGAGGGGGTATATTAACCCCCCCCCTCATGTTGAAGTTATCGGGGAGGTGGTATATCGACAACGACATACCCGATAAAGAAAAAATAAGAAAAAAAGGGGAGAAGAAGGAAAGGAATAGAGGTGAAGAAAATAAATAAATAGAAATGACTCTATTTTTTCTTCTTCTCTTCTATTCCTTCCTTCTTGTCCTCTTTTTTTCCTCTTCTTATTTATTTCTACTCTTCTTCCTCTCCTCTTCTTCTCCTTTTTCTTCTCCTTCTTCCTCTTCTTAATTATTATTTTCCTTTTTCTTCTCCTTCTTTTTCTTCCTTCTTCCTTCTTCCTAGCTAGATATATAATTTTTTTCTAAAAATATAACTTTTCCGTATATACAACCTTTTCTTCTTCTTCCTTCTTCCTTCTCTTCCTTCTTCCTAAATATATAAAAAATTTCTAAAAATGAAACTAACCT
>NC_057807.1:625864045-625865304 GCF_018294505.1 Triticum aestivum
AACTAACCTAAAATGCACTAAATCAGAGAACATACATAGATAAAACTTTTCTAAAAATCTAACTTTTGCATATATGAACATATATACATAGAGAACATACATACATATATACATTTTTATAAAAATGTAAAAAACAAATCATCATATATATGAACAAAAAATCTATATAATCATATATACACACATACATATAATCACGCATATACATATAATCTAAAAAACATCATATATATATATATGAAAAAAAACAGAGAGAAAGCCGGCCGGACCGATCATGGCGGCGACGTGTGGTCGGGGCAGGCCGGGGGCGTGGAGCTGCGTCGTGGCAGGGGCACCGGCCGGGGCGGCGCGTCGAGGCAAGGGCACACGGGCGGGGCGGCGCGTCGGGGCAGGGCAAGGACGCGGGGCGACGATGATGAGGAGCGGGCGGCGACGACAAGGGCGACCGCGGGCCGGCGAGGGCGTCGGGGCAGTGCTCGGGGAGGCGATACCGTCGGGCGACGGCGAGGGCGTGGGCGACAATGATGACAGGCGCGGGTGACGACGACAGTGATGGCGGGGGCGGCAGGCGGCGTTGGGGCAGCCTGGCGGCGTTGATGTCGTCGGCGTCGTCGGGGCGGCAATTGCGAGATGAGAAGTGAAATTTTCACAAGTGTTTGCTTATATACCAAAGCCTTTAGTCCCAGTTGGTGGCACCGGGACCAATGTCCCCCATTAGTCCTGGTTGGTGCCACCAACTGGGACCAAAGGTCTCTTTTCAGCAGCCCAAAGGGCGGGAAGCAGAGGCCTTTGGTCCCAGTTGGTGGCACCAACCGGGACTAAAGGGGACATTGGTCCCGGTTGGTGCCACGAGCTAGTACCAATGCCCCCCTTTGGTACCGGTTGGTGCCACCAACCGGGACCAAAGGCCTCGTGCTGCCCGTGGCCAAAACTTTAGTCCCACCTCGCTAGTTGAGAGGGGCGCGCAGTGGTTTATAAGCCCCACTGCCGCACCCCTCTCGAGCTCCTCTCGATTGCAGGCTTACGGGCCTAATCTGACACTGCTATGCCTGATGGGCCTACTGGGCCTTCTGCGGGCATGAATCCTGGGCCATGGTAGGGTTTCTAGTCGTATTCACGCGGTAGTGGCCTAGTAGGTGGCATTTTTTATTTTCCCCAGTTTTTTGCATTATTTATTTTCTTTTGTTTTTTGCTTTATTTAGTTCCTTTTGCTTTTAGGTAATAAAAAATATAAAATTTCTGTTAGTGCCATTTGTTTT
>NC_057807.1:626226372-626242355 GCF_018294505.1 Triticum aestivum
TCCCATGTCCCCATCCCGTCGAAACCCTAAGCGGCGGCAGCCGCCATGGTGAAGGGACGCACGGGGCAGCGCGTCAGGCTCTAAGTCCGGAGCACCATCCTCGGCTTCAAGAGGTGAGCAGCCCCGTTCTTGGCCATGCTCTCGCCGGATCTGGCGATTCATTTCATGGTGAGATTGGGCGGCGCGCTGATGGCGATGTGGGGGGTTGATCTGCAGGTCGAAGTCGAACCAGTACGAGAGCATGTCACTGGTGCAGGTTGAGGGGGTGAACACCAAGGAGGACGTGGCGTGGTACGGTGTCGCCGTGACGGAAGAAGCCTCCTCCGCTCTGCTTTGCTCGCCGGTACGGACTCCCCCCAAGGCCCCAACCCCTTCCTCCCGCCCTAGCCGGCCGGCCGAGGTTCCGATCGGATCCCCTCTCGCGCTTCATCTCCGGGCCAGCCGGCTCTCCCTCCTCTGTCTGGATCCCGTCTAGCTAGCCGATTGACTGCTGGCGCCCTGTTGGCTCGCGCACGGGGCACGCTAGCCAGCTGATCCTGTCCGGCATGTCTAGTAGTAATAGACGACGATAGGTTGTCTGCTTATCAACTCTGTTACTTCTGCATAGTTTGTTTAAGGCTGTTGCTTTGCTCTGTGTGATTTTACTCTAGCATGTGTGTTGCATTTTGTCCTGCGCCTTGAGAATGACTAGGATTTATGTTATAGAATTCCAAGTGTAGTCGCAATATATAACATGCCTAAAGTATGTGGACTTGTGCAGTGTGTCCATCGAGAGTAGATAGACTATTTCTTTCATGATTCATCTATATATGCTGCTCTTATATGCAAGTTTGCATCTGGATGTCTTATGCATGACAGAAGTTTGTGAAATGCAATGTTTTTCTGTTGTGGTCTGTTTGATGGGGATTGATGCACATGTAGGTCATATCTCTGTGTGTTTGGACCGAGGGAACAACACTAGCTTATTAGCTTACTTTTCATCAAATACTAGTATTAGTTGAGATGTAGATGGACTGTTTCTTTCATGATTTTATCGATTTACAGTTGTTTGCATGTTTTTTATCTGGATGTCTTATACATGACAGAAGCTTGTGAATTGAAATGTTTCTTTTGTGGTCTGTCCGATGAGGATCGATGCATGTGTGGATCATATATCCCTATGTGTTTTGGATCTAAGAACTAGCTTATTAGCATACCTTTTTATCAAGTACTACTAATTTAGGTGTAGATGGACTATTTCTTGCATGATTCATCAATATGCAGATATTCTGCTGTTACATGCATGCTTGTATATGGATGTCTATTGGTGTATATGGACTTTCTTTCAAGATCCATCAATATGCAGTTATATACATGTTTGTATCTGGATGTTTATATTACATCATGAGGTTTTCTACAAGTTAGTAAGGTAGTGGTTTCAGCTGCTGCATTGTTGCTTATATTTGATACTACACAATGTGACTGGAGTTTATTGTGATTTGCAGAAGATAGATCTGGATGCAATTGCTTTGATATTCCTGTTTGGCCCCCAGGCATGCTCATGAAGTACAATGAGGTGTCCTCTTCTGACTATTTCGCCAATGGGTAAGCCTCACTGCCAATCTTTCAAGTAGTAGTAGTACGGTGTCGCTATCATCTCTGTTTGTATATAAGTACGCCACTGTTGAGGTTTAGCAATCTCTGTTATGGTGTTGATATGAATCATGTTTTTCTATATGTGACAGCGAACCGACTACCCTTGTGTAGTTGAGCAATTAGTATCCATACATGCCCAGTGCATGCGTAAATCCTGAGTTTTATTTTTAAACACCTCTCCATATATGTGCACTGCCTATTGTAATTGTCAAGTGTGAATTCTGTATATGAGGTGTGTTCTCCTTGTAGTAATTTCTAGTAGCCTGCTTGTTATGTGTAGAGTGCACAACACATTACGTGTATTGAGGATGAAATAGTCAGAGTATGGCATTTTCAATTTAACTTACTTTTTTGGTGTTGAGCTGTCGATAAATTGGTGTTGGTACCATGATGCTTGAACTGTTATTTTCTTTTGGTAAATGAACTGCTGCTTTGGTGCATAGATGTATCTTCACGAGTCACAAAACTCCTGACATGTAGGCGACTGGAGCGCACCAGAAGCATTGACGGTGACTCAGTCCTCAGTGCCGCCCTCTGCTAGAGCGGTGCGTCCCCTCTCTGTTCTCCCAGCCACCCCTAAGTTTTGGATTTGGATCGTTTCTGTGAACTCTAGCCATGCTCACTTGTAAATCTGGTTTGATGTTTAAACCGTGACTTATGCTCAATACACTCTACTTGTTTTCCTATATAGTTTTCTTACTTGTTTTCCTTTATGCGTTCACTCTTTTTCAGGAGCTCCAAGCCTAATTTTTTTCCTTTATGTTCACTCTTTTACAGGAGCTCCAGACCTAATTTTTCTGAGTGTGAAGCCGTGAAGCCAAGTGCGAAGCAGTGAATACTGCAGAGAGATGATGCTGGAGAGATGCCCTTCCTGTAGGTCTGCACATAAGCGGAAGTTCCTGGGTATACAAGATTCGATGGTTAAACTGGTTGATGTGATGTGAATGAGTGTATGGAAACTGGTTGTGTGATGTGAATGAGTGTATGTAGTTTCACATGTTCTGTTCTGTATAGCATATTGTAATAAACTTATTTTAGCTGTTATTTGAAGATTTTCATATGCTTTCTCTCTTTTGTCTGTTTGATATATACATATATATTGCTTATTAATAAGCTGTGAAAAATCTGACTTTTGGGACCCATCTATAAACTGGAGCTGGGAAAAAAAGCTGGAAATAAAAAATAAATTGACTGCAAAATGTTGTGCGCTAGAAAATAAAAAGGCCAAATTGTAAGCCAGGCCCAGGTAGCTAACCAAAATTAACATAAAATACATATATTAAAAGGGCTTGTCTAAAAAAATACATGGGCCGAATTATTGGGTCAGACCCATGTAGCTAATAAAAGCACAGGAAAAAAATACATTAAAAAGGCTGATTGTTGGGCTAGGCCCATGTAGCAAACCGAATTGGAGCGGGCTGAATCTTGTGCCACATCAGCTTGCCACGCTCGATGCCTACGTGGCCTGGGGAGGTTGCTAGTGACCAAAACGCCACAGTAGGAATATTTTGGTCGTAAACATCCACGACCTTCTCACAGAGAAGGTCGCTATAGTCAGTTAACGACCCTCAGCTTTTGACCTTCTGTTTTTGGTCAAAAAAAGGTCGAAAATGAAAAAAAATGACCTTTCAATGACCAATAGTCAAGGTCACAAGTTGACATATTTCTTGTAGTGGTGCTGAACGCCACGCCGGAGGTCGACAAGGAGGGTCCGCCGACCGGAGAAAACCCTTGGACGGGGGTCAAGAAAACCCCCGAGCCCAATGATGCCCCAAGAAGGGGCGGCTGTGTCGACGGCGCCGGCATCGAGCCCAGGACCACGAGGTCCGGAATCGGCGGCGGCGCAGGAGCGGACGGCACCGCATTGGTCGGCGCTCGTGGAGGCCGGCAGCAGATGGGGGACGGCGCCCGCAGCGCCGACGCCAGGTCGCGGCCCGAGTTCTGGAGCCCGGCCAGCCAGCGCTCCTGGATGCTGGTGATGCGCTGGTCGACCGGGGTCAGAGGGCGGGGCGGCGGTGGGCGTGGCGGAGCCATCCGAGAAGAGGAGAGTAGAGGGAGGGGCGGTGAGGGAGAGAAAGGAAGCGGTGGGAACAGTGCGCCTGGGCGGTGACAGGAGAGTGGGGGCGAGTATTGAGACGTCGCCTCCGTCTCCCGCACTGCCCGAGGCAAAATGGATGTATCAGTGACACGCTTTTCCATAGACCATCTTATACGGAGACATACCCATAGGATTTTTATATGCAGTTCTATAGGCCCATAATGCATCATCAAGTTTCTTGGACCAATTCTTTCTAGATCTATTAACAGTCTTTTGCAAAATTAATTTGAGCTCCCTATTGCTCAATTCTACTTGACCACTAGATTGTGGGTGATAAGGAGATGCAATTCTATGATTAACATCATACTTAGCAAGCATTTTGTAGAAAGCTCCATGAATAAAATGTGAACCACCATCAGTCATGAGATATCTAGGGACTCCAAATCTCGGAAAAACAACTTCTTTGAGCATCTTAATGGAGGTGTTATGATTAGCACTACTAGTTGGAATAGCTTCTACCCACTTAGTAACATAATCAACAGCAACTAAAATTTGTGTATATCCATTAGAGGCAGGAAAGGGTCCCATATAATCAAAGCCCCAAACATCACATGGTTCAATAACAAGAGAGTAATTCATAGGCATTTCTTGACGTCTACTAATATTACCAATTCTTTGACATCCATCACAAGACAAGACAAACTTACGAGCATCTTTGAAGAGAGTAGGCCAATAAAAACTGGATTGCAATACCTTATGTGCAATTCTGTCTCCAGCATGCTGTCCTCCATATGGTTCGGAGTGAAACTTGCATAGGATTTGTTCCTGTTCATGCTCAGGTACACAATGTCTAATAACACCATCTACTCCTTCTTTATAAAGGTGTGGGTCATCCCAGAAGTAATGTCTTAAATCATAAAAGAACTTTTTCTTTTGTTGGTATGTGAAACTAGGTGGTATAAATTTAGCAATAGTGTAATTAGCATAATCAGCATACCAAGGAGCAGTACGAGAAGCATTAATGACCGCTAATTGTTCATCGGGAAAGCTATCATCAATAGGTAGTGGGTCATCAAGAACATTCTCTAACCTAGACAAGTTGTCTGCAACGGGGTTCTCGGCTCCCTTCTATCAATAATATGCAAATCAAATTCTTGGAGCAAGAGGACCCATCTAATAAGTCTAGGTTTAGCATCTTTCTTTTCCATAAGATATTTAATAGCAGCATGATCAGTGTGAATAGTTACTTTAGAATCAACAATATAAGGTCCGAACTTATCACATGCAAATACAACTGCTAAGAATTCTTTTTTAGTAGTAGCATAATTTCTCTGGGCAGTATCAAGAGTTTTACTAGCATACTGGATAACATTTAATTTCTTATGAACTCTTTACACTAGAACAACACCTACAGCATAATCACTAGCATCAGACATAATTTCAAAGGGTAAATTCCAATCAGGTGGCTGAACTATAGGTGTAGTGATCAAAGCTTTCTTAAGTATTTCAAATGCTTCTACAAAATCATCATCGAAAACAAAAGGAATATCTTTTTGCACTAAATTAGTCAGAGGCCTAGAGATCTTAGAAAAGTCCTTAATGAACCTCCTATAAAAACCGGCATGACCAAGGAAACTTCTTATACCTTTTATGTCCTTGGCACATGGCATCTTTTCAATAGCATCAACTTTGGCTTTGTCAACTTCAATACCTCTCTCGGAAATCTTATGCCCCAAGACAATGCCTTCATTAACCATAAAGTGACACTTTTCCCAATTCAGGACGTGACTAGTGTCTTCGCATCTCTGCAAAACTCGATCAAGGTTTCTCAAACAATCATCAAAAGAGGATCCATAAACGGAGAAGTCATCCATGAATACCTCACAAATCTTTTCACAAAAATCAGAGAATATAGCCATCATGCATCTTTGAAAGGTAGCAGGTGCATTACATAAACCAAAAGGCATATGTCTATAAGCAAAAGTACCGAAAGGGCAAGTAAAAGTAGTTTTTGATTGATCCCCTGCTGACACAGGTATTTGAGAGAAACCAGAATAACCATCTAGAAAGCAAAAATGTGTGTGTTTGGATAGTCTCTCTAGAATTTAATCAATAAAAGGTAAAGGGTAATGATCTTTCTTAGTGGCTTTGTTTAATTTACGAAAATCAATTACCATCCTATAACCTGTAATAATTCTTTGTGGGATCAATTCATCTTTATCATTAGGAACAACAGTAATACCTCCCTTTTTAGGAACCCAATGGACAGGACTTACCCATTCGCTATCAGCAACGGGATAAATTATACCTGCCTCAAGGAGCTTTAGTATCTCCTTTCTCACCACTTCTTTCATCTTGGGATTCAATCGTCGTTGATGATCTCTAACTGGTTTGGAGCCTTTGTCCAATTTAATTTTGTGTTGGCATAGAGTGGGACTAATGCCCTTAAGATCATCCAGAGTATATCCAATAGCAGCATGGTGCTTCTTCAGAGTTTTCAATAATCTTTCCTCTTCTTGCTCTAAAAGGTTAGCACTAATAATAATAGGATATATCTTCTTTTCATCAAGATAAGCATATTTGAGATTATCAGGTAAAGGCTTAAGTTCAAACACGGGATCACCCTTGGGTGGAGGAGGATCCCCTAGGATTTCAATAGGCAGGTTGTGTTTCAGAATAGGGCCTTGTTTAAGGAATACTTCATCTATTTCACTTCTTTCATTCATAAACATATCATTTTCATGGTCTAGCAAATATTGTTCTAATGGATCAGTAGGAGGCATGACAATAGAAGCAAGACCAATAATTTCATCCTTACTAGGCAATTGTTTATCATGGGGTTGTCTATGGAATTTAGAAAAATTAAACTCATGTTTCATATCCCCCAAACCAATTGTAACAACATCCTTTTCACAATCAATCTTAGCATTAACAGTATTCAAGAAGGGTCTACCAAATATAATGGGACAAAAGTCATCTTGTGGGGAACCAAGAACAAGAAAATTAGCAGGATATTTAACTTTCCCACACAATACTTCAACATCTCTAACAATCCCAAATGGTGTGATAGTATCTCTATTGGCAAGCTTAATTGTAACATCAATATCTTCCAACTCAGCGGGTGCAATATCATGCATAATTTCTTCATATAAGGAAAAAGGTATTGCACTAGCACTAGCACCCATATCACATAAGCCATGATAACAATGATCTCCTATTTTAACAGAAATAACAGGCATGCCTACAATAGGTCTATGTATCTTATCATCGGGTTTAGCAATATTACCAGCTTCCTCACAGAAGTAAATAACATGCCCATCTATATTATCAGCCAAGAGATCTTTAACAATAGCAATACTAGGTTCAACTTTAATTTGCTCAGGGGGTGTATATGTTCTAGTATTACTCTTACAAACAACAGTTGAAGCTTTAGCATGATCCTTTATCCTAACAGGAAAAGGTGGTTCCTCAACATAAGTAGTAGGAACAATAGGATCATTATAAGTGATAGTCTTTTCTTCAACTATAATAGGTGCAACTACTTTTACTTCAGTGGGAGGATTATATTTAAACCACTTCTCCTTAGGGAGATCAACGTGAGTAGCAAAAGATTCAGAGAAAGAAGCTACTATCTCATAGTCAAGTCCATATTTAGCGCTAAATCCACGAAAAGCATCGGTATCCATGAAAGATTTAACACAATCAAACTTAGGTGTCATACCTGACTCCTTACCATCGTCGGAACCCCAATCTTCGGAGTTGCGTTTAGTTCCTTCCAATAAATCCCACTTGAATTCAGTAGTCTTCAGCATATAAGAACCAACACAGGAAGTATCGAGCATGGTGTGATCATTGAGAGAAAGCCGAGCATAAAAATTTTGAATAATCATTTCTCTTGAGAACTCATGATTGGGGCATGAATATAACATTGACTTAAGCCTCCCCCAAGCTTTAGCGATGCTTTCTCCTTCACGGGGCCAGAAATTGTATATGTAATTACGATCACGATGAACAAGATGCATAGGATAGAACTTCTGGTGAAATTCCAACTTCAATCGTTTATAGTTCCAAGATCCCGTATCATCACATAGCCTATACCATGTCAATGTGTCTCCCTTCAAAGATAAAGGGAAGACCTTCCTCTTAACAACATCATTTGGAATACCTGCAAGCTTAAATATTCCACAAACTTCATCCACATAAATAAGGTGTAAATCGGGATGCAATGTTCCATCTCCTGCAAAAGGATTAGCTAGCAGTTTCTCTATCATACCCGAAGGAATTTCAAAGTAAACATTTCCAGTAGGTTCAGTAGGTTGAGGATAAACTCTTTGCTCTACTGGTTGGGGTGAAGATGCCCCAAACAAGCCCCTCAAAGGAATAGTTTCCATAGTAATAAGTGACAGAAAATTTCAGCACACTATATAAATGTTTCCTTACCAAGTTCCACTCACCAAAGGCGCTTCACTCCCCGGCAACGGTGCCAGAAAAGAGTCTTGATGACCCAGAAGTATAAGGGATCTATCGTAGTCCTTTCGATAAGTAAGAGTGTCAAACCCAACAAGGAGCAGAAGGAAATGACAAGCGGTTTTCAGTAAGCTATTCTCTGCAAGCACTAAAATTGTAGGTAACAGATAGTTTTGTGATAAGATAATTTGCAACGGGTAACAAGCAATGAAAGTAAATAGGGTGCAGAAAGGTGGCCCAATCCTTTTTGTAGAAAAGGACAAGCCTAGACAATTTCTTATAATCAGAAAAGCGCTTTAGAGGACACATGGGAATTATCGTCAAGCTAGTTTCATCACGCTCATATGATTCACGTCCGTTACTTTGATAATTTTATATGTGGGTGGACCGGTGCTTGGGTACTGCCCTTTCTTGGACAAGCCTCCCCCTTATGATTAACCCCTATTGCAAGCATCCGCAACTACAAAAGAAGTATTAAGGTAAACCTAACCATAGCATGAAACTAGTGGATCCAAATCAGCCCCTTATGAAGCAACACATAAACTAGGGTTTAAGCTTCTGTCACTCTAGCAACCCATCATCTACTTATTACTTCCCAATGCCTTCCTCTAGGCCCTAATAATGGTGAATTGTCATGTAGTCGACGTTCACATAACACCACAAGAGGAGAGACAACATACATCTCATCAAAATATCGAACGAATACCAAATTCAGATGACTACTAATAGCAAGACTTCACCCATGTCCTCAGGAACAAATGTAACTACTCACAAAGCATATTAATGTTCATGATCAGAGGAGTATTAATATGCATTAAGGATCTGAACATATGATCTTCCACCAAGTAAACCAATTAGCATCAACTACAAGGAGTAAGCAACACTACTAGCAACCCACAGCTACCAATTTGTGGTTTTGGACACAAGATTGGATACAAGAGATGAACTAGGGTTTGAGAGGAGATGGTGCTGGTGAAGATGTTGATGGAGATTGACCCCCTCCCAATGAGAGGATCGTTGGTGATGACGATGGTGATGATTTCCCCCTCCCGGAGGGAAGTTTCACCGGCAGAACAGCTCCGCCAGAGCCCTAGATTGGTTCCGCTAAGGTTCCGCGTCGTGGCGACGGAGTTTCGTCCCGTAAGCTTGCTTATGATTTTTTTCCAGGATAAAGCCTTCATATAGAAGAAGATGGGCGTCGGAGGGCCACCAGGGGGCCCACGAGACAGGGGGGCGCGCCCCCCACCCTCGTGGCCAGGGTGTGGGCCCCCTCTGGTACTTTCTTTGCTCAATAATTCTTATTAATTCCAAAAATGACTTTCGTGGAGTTTCAGGACTTTTGGAGCTGTGCAGAATAGGTTTCCAATATTTGCTCCTTTTCCAGCCAGAATCCCAACTGCCAGCATTCTCCCTCTTCATGATAAACCTTGTAAAATAAGAGAGAATAGCCATAAGTGTTGTGACATAACATGTAATAACAGCCCATAATGCAATAAATATCGATATTAAAGCATGATGCAAAATGGACGTATCACTACACTACAGAATTATCATCAGTAGAGCGTTATGAGGGATCACCCTCGGCACTCGATAGTAGCTCTGCAGAGTCGAGCAACTAAAGGGGTGTGATGTGATGTGAGGTGTCAGGCTCTGGTCATTGATCCCGTTGATCGAGTCATCAAAGATGAAGCAGGGGTAACAAGGACAAGGTGGGGGTCACTGATGGATCACCAACCAACCTATACTAAGCAGTTTAGGAAAGCAGGTAAAGTACAATGAGCAGGTTACAAAAGCAGGCTACGCATCAGAATAGGAGCAAACAATAACAATAGCAAAATCTAATGCAAGCATGAGAGAATGGAATGGGCGATATCAGGATGATCAAAGGGGGGGCTTGCCTGGAAGCTCTGCTGAAAAGGAAGAAGGGTCGTCGTCGATGTAGTCGATCACAGGGGCAACATCGGTCTCGGGGTCTACCGGAGAGAAGAGGGGGAAGAAACAACAAATATAAAGCAAACAAAGCATCATAAAGCATAACATGGTAATACGCGGTGTTAGAGGTGAACTAATGCAGCGCTAGACAATACAGGTGAAGGGGGGAAATCAACAGGGAAGGTATTCCCGGTTCCGGACCTGTATCAGACAGATGACCGGAGGGGGGATGTTCCATGTTCGGATAGTTAGAGGCATCTGACAGGTAAACGAATCGCGCATTCGGATTCGGCTCGTCGTTCTGAGCAACTTTCATGTAGAAAACATTTTCATCGGAGCTACGTTTAATTTCTATGAATTTCTAAAGTTTTAAAGAAATTCTGCAATTTAAATTAAGTCAAAAATAAAGGTTAAATGCTAGATGCACCCAGCACAGGATACACAGAACTGCACCCAGTGGCTGACAGGTGGGCCAGGGGGTCCCAGTTGACTAGTCAACACTTTACTGGTCAACAGGGGGTGGGGCCCCCTGTCATTCACACACCAGCTAATTAGAGGACTAATTAGACTAACTAGTAATTAGTTTAATTAAACCTAATTAAGTAAGTTAATTAAATTGATTAATTAATTAATTATACTTTTTTAAAGAAAAGAAAGGGGGCACGGGCCCCACATGTCAGTGGCCTGGGGCATTAGCGAGGCGGGCGTAACGGGCACGGGGCGTCGGCCCAACCTGTGTGGGCGGGGCGCCCAGGCGGTGGCCGCTGCGGCCGGCGACGGGCAGGGGCTGGCGGGGGCGAACCCTAGCGGAGCGGCACGGCGGCGCGGGCGGAGGGAGGTAGTGGCCTGTGCGGGGTGAGCAAGGGGAGGCGCTGGTCGAGGGAGACGCGGCGGCAAAGTGCAGCAGCAAGCCGAGACGGGGGAGGGACTCGGCGGGGCGCAGCTAGGCCGCCGGGGAAATGAGCCAGCGGGCGGGGCGAGGCCGCGCGCAGGCGGGCACGGATAGGGAGCAGCGGGCGCGAGCAGGGGCACGCGCAGGTGGACAAGGGTGTGGCCATACGTGGCCAGGGGCGCACGGGAGGGCGGACAATAAAACGGTGAGCACGAGCTCCGACGGCATCGGGCACGACGGTGACGGCGGCCTACGGCGGTGGTTCAATGGGAAAAAATAGGGGAAACCGGAGGAGAAGCTCACAGCGAGCCTGTAGAGGTGCTAAGTGGGCACGAGGAGGGCTCGACGGTGCCGGAATCGAAGACGAATGCCGGCGGTGGTCTAAGGTTGAAGACGACCTCGAACGGGGTGTTGTCGTGGGGGCGTCCGGGTCCTTGTGACTCGGCGTAGATGGCCCGAGGAGGAGATGAGGACGACGAGGAGGCGGTTGAGGATGGCGACAACGTTGGGGACGAGCGCGGCGGCCGGGAATCGACGAAGGTTGCGTACGGGGGCCACTCCAGATCAGGGAGGAGAGCGAGGGGGGGGAAACTGGGGCTGGGGTTCGGAGGGGGGTCGCTGCGATGTTCTTATCCACCCAGAGGACCGCGGGATGCCCAACATGGCGGTTGCAACGACCACGGTGGGGTGCCACGCCATGGCCTTTGTCTCCTGTACTGGGAGGTGGAGGAAAAGCCAGTTGGGCTGGGCCAAAAGCACTATGGTCATCAATGACCCAGTTGCACAGCAGTTTAGTAAGGCCATTTTCTATTTTCCCTTTTACGTATTTCAGTTAGCCACTCTTTGTATTTATTTGAGTGACAAAAATGAATTTAGTCAAACTTCAAATCTGGCACTTAATTCGAGAACAACATTGTGGTGTTGCATAAAAAGTTTTAGAACCAACGGAATTGTTCAAGCATTTTTAGAAATTGAATAGGTCAACTAATATGCTGATGGGCCAATTTATATTTTGCTAGGGATTAAAGGGAGGGCCAAATGGTGTTGGTTGCCACATGATAATTACCTAGTGAATATTTGCAACCCAACAAACATTTTTGTTTTGACATTTGAAAACTTTATTTGTTTGACTTTATTTTGAATTTGTATTTGCACCAGATTTGAACCAACGCGAGTTTAACAACAGTAATCATGATGACGAGGCATCATTAGCAGATAATTACTGTAGCTTAATTATCCGGGCGTCACAATTCTCCTATACTACAAGAAATCTCGTCCCGAGATTTAAGGGGTGGAGTAAGGGGGAATGACTCGGGAAGGATGGAGCTCAACACAAGATAGGTACCTGGGGGCTATCTCAGTGAACATGACACAGAGGCATCTCTCAAGTTGAAATTTAAGAAAGTCCTCGAGAGCAAGGCAAGGAGGTGCAATAAGGAGCTTCAAATGGGTAGGAAATTGTTCATTGCTTGAAAATAGAGGGTGAATGGGGTTTAGAGCAATGGGAATAAGTACGGCGTCTGGTACCAGAATAGATCACTAGGAATGTTGCTCGTGAATTACATACAAAGCCAAGCGTGAGGAATGTCATCAACAATAGTAACAAGGTCTTACAGACAGAGCTTGTACACCGAGCTGTTACATAAGCAGGGAATTATCACTTCTCAGCTAAGATAGGTTACAAGAAAGATTAAACAAAACAATGGAAAGGAAAGCGTAGACTCAAATCAGTTATTTGTATTCTTGAGTGTCTAACAACTCTGAACCAGTGAAAAATTTGAATCAGCGAGAAATAATAGTTGAACAAGAACTCATAAGAAGTTATGTAGTTCTGTGATATTCTCGAGATACCAGAGGATAATACTCGAAGGTATATCAATGTAGAGATTGAACAGGTGAAACGATCTGAAGAAGACAAGTACTTTAACTTGCCTGATAAATGGATCAAACAAGAACAATTTGGTCGGAACCACGATTGCAAAGGACCAAACATGGATACAAGATGAACTTATCGCAAGGGGGCTATTATTATAACAAGAAGCTTCCATGTTAAGTTCCACATCGGGTCCATGGGCATGAACACAAGGCTCAAGGTTGACTCCCACTTCTCTAATGCACAACTTTTCATTTACCTCTCGTCTTTGACAAAGTTGTAGAATTGAAAATTTATCCAAAGAAATGCCAGTAGATATAACCCGCATAATCTTAAGGTTCACACAGATTAGGGAAGGCGTAGGCTCAACCCACTGCGGCATCTTAGAAACGTATACCACAAACTTCACGAGTAAAAACTCAAGCATGGAAGTAGAATATGCTTAACAAGAGCGAGGGATACAATTTACCAAAAGCATTATGTATCCGGGGAAAGGATCACAAGGTTACTGAATATGAAGGACGATGTCAGATAAAATCCAACAAGGGATCTGGTGGTCCACAAGGGATATGATGTGAGCATCGATACTCAACTCGAAGAAGAAAGAATGCAAGGAGATTAGATTATAGAAACAACTGACTAATTCAAGGCTCAAATGCAACGCAATTACGATTTCCAAAATCAAGGGCAAAAGCAAATGCTCTGATCAAGGATGGATAAGTTGAATAGACTTAGGGCACAAACGATGGCAACCTGATTGGTTGAGAACCAGCTCATGTTTGGGAGGATGTCTGAGCCGGAAAGATAATCTATAAGGATCAACTGATGATTGTGACACAAACATACCAAATCAGAAGACTCAAGGTGATAATGACAAAGGACGTCAATGGATACTGCTAGGCATAAGGAATTAACCAGAGTGTAGGCAGGTAAGACCTTCTAGAGCAATAGGCGACATAGGTCATCGAAATCTCGGATTGTATTACAAGTACCTTATGAAGCATAAGAATAACTAGGGATGAACGGATACTCGATAAGAATGATTAATTATCCGTAGGGGTATTCATGCAGCGAGGACCTACAAGGCAGTAGGCACAAGGTATTCTCGGAACAATAAGGAGAAATTCAGGGTATCTTGTAATAATAAGATCACCAAGGAATGAATGTAAGAACGACAATGTAGGTAGTTACACCTAAGGATTTATCAGTAGTATGGATCGCAACGGCGAAGGGTACAAGGGACTCAGTAAAACATCAGAGAGTATCTTCAGAATCTTCTGGAGCACCAAACAATCATCTGAAGTGAGGGTCTCTCCGGGAGAAAGTATTTACAAGAACCTAGAGTTATTGTTAGCAAAACCATTTAACCCAAAGACAAGAGAGATCAGATTCCCAGAGTATAGACGAGGAATAAAAGATCCTAATACCACCCAATGGCGACGTGGGCCCGTAAGCCACACAGCCATGTTAATGAAACAGTTTTTTTCAAAGACTAGACTCAACTTCGGCCAAGGAGTTCGAAAGGGGGATCCTATAGGCAGTCGGCTCTGTTACCAACTTGTGATGCCCTCGATTCAATCGTACACTAATCATACACGCAAACGTGAATGATCAAGATCAAGGACTCACGAGAAGATACCACAACACAACTCTAAACACAAATCAAAATAATACAAGCTTTATATTACAAGCCAGGGGCCTCGAGGGCTCGAATACATTGCTCGATACACAAGAATCAGCGGAAGCAACAATATCTGAGTACAGACATAAGTTAAACAAGGATGCCTTAAGAAGGCGAGAACCAAAGCAACACGGTCGAAGAGGCAAGGCCTCCTGCCTGGGACCTCCTAACTACTCCTGGTCGTCGGCGATCTTCATGTAGTAGCATCCATCGGCGGTGGCATCTGGCTCCAGGGATCCACCATATGGTTGCAACAACAGGAAAGAAGAAAGAAGGGGGAAAAGGGGGTAGCAAAGCAACCGTGAGTACTCATCCAAAGTACTCACAAGCATCAGATCTATACTAAGTATGCATTGGTATCAAATGGAAGGTTTGTATCGGTGGACTAAACTGCAGAATGCCAGAATAGAGGGGGGAAGGCCTAGCCTATCGAAGACTAGCATCTTCAAGCAGCTCCAAGCATCTTGCCGCATGTAGAAGAGTAAAGAGTAGAATTTTAATATTTAACAAGCATGTTGTAGCATCAATGCCCAGATATCCTTCCTCGACTCCCTGTGAGAAAGCAATTTTGGAGCCACATATCCATCACATATCTCAAGTATCCATTTCTAGTTATATAAGATCTGGATACAAGTCTAAACGTCCATTACCATGGACACGGTATTCGAATATATATCTTCCCTGCAGGGGTGCACCACGTTACCCAACACGCTCGTTCACTCTAGCCGGACACACCTTTCTGGGGTCAATGCCCGGCCTCGGAAGATCAACACGTCGCAGCCCTACCTAGCACTACTAGAAAAAAGGTTGTTAGTGGCGCACCTATTTTGACTATTAATGGAGCACTATAGGTGCGCCACTATTACCACGCCACTAGTAACAAATACTAATGGCGCACCTCTTGTGCGCCGTTAGTATTGCAGGTAACAGTGGCACACCTTGTAGTGCGCCATTACTATTGCTATAGGTGCGCCACTGGTGACTTTTTTTTGAAATTTTTTGATTTTTTTTCTGAATTTTGAAGGCGGGAAAATAGTAGTGGCGCACCGTCTAACCCCCACCGTGCGCCATTGCTATTTTTCAATTTTGAATTTGGATCTGGATCGCGATTTTTTTGCCCGTTTTTTTGCTCGCTTTTTTGCACGATATTTTTTCAAAAAAAATCTCGTTTTTGGATCTTGTACGTTCTTTTGCCAGAGAGGAGTTCGCCAGAGAGGAGGGCCAAGGAGAGACCGTGAGGAGGAGAGGAGGGAGGAGGAGGAGGTCACCGGAGAGGAGCTTGCCTACATCGTCGGAGAGGAGGAGGAGGAGGTCACCAGAGAGGAGCTCGCCTACATCGCCAGAGAGGAGGAGGAGGTCGCCGAAGAGGAGTTCACAGGAGAGGAGGGAGGAGAAACCGTGAGGGAAGGGGAGGATAGGAGGGAGGAGGAGCTCACCGGAGAGGAGGGAGGAGGAGATCATCGGA
>NC_057807.1:626242635-626247425 GCF_018294505.1 Triticum aestivum
AGGAGGAGAGGACCCCGCCCAGCCATATATACGGCATAGTAATGGCGCACCGTGGGCAGGTGCGCCATTACTAACTTTTTATTTTATTTTTGATTTATTTTGAATTTTGAAGGCGGGAAGATAGTAATGGCGCACCTTAGGCAGGTGCGCCATTACTAACTTTTTTTTATTTTTTTGATATAGTTTGAATTTTGAAGGCGGGAAGATAGTAATGGCGCACCATGGGCAGGTGCGCCATTACTGAGTTTGATTTTTTTTTGATTTTTTTGCCTCTCCAGATCTTGAAAGCCCCGTAAATTTTTTCCTGTTAGGTTTTTGAGGATTCTAAAAATCTTCAACAAGGTTCCCCCGGTTGAATTCGGATATAACTTTTCGAGTAGATGATTTTTCATATAAAAAACTTTTTCATCGGAGTTCGTATGCAAAAGTTATGCCCATTTTACAAATTCTCGAGAGATTTTGCAAAAAAGTCGAAAATTCATGTTTGTAATTTTTGCTAACAACTAGACCACATATCACATGGGAATCTTATTTTCTTTTATTGTTTTGTCATTTCTATCATTTTCTTTTATTTATTTATTTGAAACTGAAAAGGCGGTCCACGGGGGGGTGCATTTGGTGAATTTTTTGTAAGACTCAGACGTGTGATGTGTAAATGTTAGTAGTGGCGCACTAGTGGATAGTGCGGCATTACTAGTTTAACTAGTAATGGCGCACTATCCCCTGGTGCGCCACTGCTAATATTTTTCTTATCTTTTTTTCAAAACTAGTAATGGCGCACCACACACCAGGTGCGCCTTTAGTAATGTGGCCAATAGTGGCGTACCTGTATCTGGTGCGCCACTGCTATATAGCAGTGGCGCACCACATACATGATGCGCCATTAATGTCCATATTAGCTATAGTCGTTTTCCTAGTAGTGTAGGCTCAGCAGAGAGGTCCCCGCCGGTCTACATCCTAAGCGCTCTGGGGTCTTGGGCCCATCGCCCGTAGCACTTCGGGTCGTTGTGTGCAGGGTGGACACCAGCACCGCCTCGGATGGCTAGCACGATCCAATCGTACCACGATGCTAAACTGGACATCTGACAAAGCTTCAGTTGATACTGCAACGTCGAGGCCCATATCTATTCTCGCCTGGTGGTTAGTGCATAAAGGCCAGAGGCCAACTCAGAAAAAATACCCAAACCTGTTAGTGCATTGGGGGCTCGCGGAGACGAGCAGAGACTCATGATAATGTGACGCCATCGCCCCGTCTCGTGGACTTACGGCAAGGGCCCAGACTTCCCGGCCGTGCCACATGGAAAACTCGTGGGTGCTCTACGGGCCCGCCCGACTTTCACATCAACTTGTGGGTACCCCTCAGGGCTGACCCGACTTCAACAATGGTCTCAAGTAAATTCAAGTTAACCGTGTGTCCAAACATCAAGGGGAAAACCCAAGGAATCACCCACGAAGGATTCCACTCGATGTAACCATCAAGGTGAGCATAAGAGGATCCACCCTCGAGGTTCACACTTAAGGTGTTGCATGACAGAGCCATATCGGGAATGGTGAAAGAGGAACCACCCTCGATGACCACGACCGAATAGCTACACTACAGAATTATCATCAGGAGTGCGTTATGAGGGATCACCCTCGGCACTCGATAGTAGCTCTGCAGAGTCGAGCAACTAAAGGGGCGTGATGTGATGTGAGGTGTTAGGCTCTGGTCATCGATCACGTTGATCGAGTCGTCAAAGATTAAGTGGGGGTAACAAGGACAAGGTGGGGGTCACTGATGGATCACTAACCAACCTATACTAAGCAGTTAAGGAAAAATAGGTAAGGTACAATGAGCAGGTTACAAAAGCAGGCTATGCATCAGAATAGCAGCAAACAATAACAATAGAAAAGTCTAATGCAAGAAAGAGAGAATGGAATGGGTGATATCGGGATGATCAAAGGGGGGGCTTGCCTGGAAGCTCTACTGAAAAGGAAGAAGGGTCGTCGTCGACGTAGTCGATCACAGGGGCAGCATCGGTCTCGGGGTCTACCGGAGAGAAGAGGGGGAAGAAACAATAAATATAAAGCAAACAAAGCATCATAAAGCATAACATGGTAATACGTTGTGTTAGAGTGAACTAACGCAGTGCTAGACGATACAGTTGAAGGGGGGAAATCAACCGGGAAGGTATTCCCGGTTCCGGACCTGTGTCAGACATATGACCAGAGGGGGGATGTTCCATGTTCAGATAATTAGAGGTATCTGACAGGTAAACATACCACGCATTCGGATTCATCTCATCGTTCTGAGCAACTTTCATGTAGAAAACATTTTCATCCGAGCTACGGTTTAATTTCTATGAATTTCTAAAGTTTTAAAGAAATTTTGCAATTTAAAATAATTCGGAAATAAAGGTTAAATGCTAGATGCACCCAGCACAGGGTACACAGAAGTGCACCCAGTGGCTGATAGGTGGGCCAGGGGGTCCTAGTTGACCAGTCAACGCTTGACTGGTCAACAGGGGGTGGGGCCCCTGTCATTCACACACTAGCTAATTAGAGGACTAATTAGACTAACTAGTAATTAGTTTAATTAAACCAAATTAATTAAGTTAATTAAATCAATTAATTAATTAATTATACTTTTTTAAAGAAAAGAAAGGGGGCGCGGGCCCGGCATGTCAGTGGCCTGGGGCTTTAATTAGCGGGGCGGGCGTAACGGGCACGAGGCGTCAGCCCAACCTGTATGGGAGGGGCGCCCGGACGGTGGCCGCTGTGGCCGGCGACGGGTAGGGGCTGGCGGGGGAGACCCCTAGCGGAGCGGCACGGCGGCACGGACGGAGGGAGGCAGTGGCCGGTGCGGGGTGAGCAAGGGGAGGCGCTGGGCGAGGGAGACGCGACGGCAAAGTGCAGCAGCACGCCGAGGCGGGGGAGGGACTCGGCGGGGCGCATATGGGCCACCGGGGAAAGGAGCCAGCGAGCGGGGCGAGTCCGCACGCAGGCATGCACGGCCAGGGAGCAGTGGGCGCGAGCGGGGGCACGCGCAGGCGGGCAAGGGCGTGGCCGTACGTGGCCAGGGGCGCACGGGAGGGCGACAATGACGCGGTGAGCACGAGCTCCGACGGCATCGGGCGCGACGGTGACGGCGGCTTACGGCGGTGGTTCAATGGGGAAAAATAGGGGAAATCGGAGGAGAAGCTCACAGCAAGCCTGTAGAGGTGCTAAGTGGGCTCGGAAAGGGCTCGACGTCGCCGGAATCGAAGACGAACACCGGCGGTGGTCCGACGTTGAAGACGACCTCGAACGGGGTGTTTTCGTGGGGGCATCCGGGTGCTTGTGGCTCGGCGAAGACAGCCAGGGCAGGAGACGAGGACGACGGGGAGTGATAACCCACAAGTGTAGGGGATCGCAACAGCTTTCGAGGGTAAACTATTCAACCCAAATTTATTGATTCGACACAAGGGGAGCCAAAGAATATTCTTGAGTATTAGCAGTTGAGTTGTCAATTCGACCACACCTGGATAACTTAGTATCTGCAGCAAAGTATTTAGTAGCAAAGTAGTATCATAGTAATGGTAACGGTGGTAAAAGTAAAGGTAATAGTTTTTTGGTTTTTTAGCAGTTGTAACAGTAGCAACGGAAAAGTAAATAAGCGAAGAACAATATGTGAAAAGCTCGTAGGCAATGGATCAGTGATGGATAATTATGCCAGATGCGATTCCTCATGTAATATCTATAACATAGGGTGATACAGAACTAGCTCCAATTCATCAATGTAATGTAGGCATGTATTCCGTAAATAGTCATACGTGCTTATGGAAAAGAACTTGCATGACATCTTTTGTCCTACCCTCCCGTGGCAGCGGGGTCCTAGTGGAAACTAAGGGATATTAAGGCCTCCTTTTAATAGAGAACCGGACCAAAGCATTAACACATAGTGAATACATGAACTCCTCAAACTACGGTCATCACCGAGAAGTATCCCGATTATTGTCACTTCGGGGTTGTCGGATCATAACACATAATAGGTGACTATAGACTTGCAAGATAGGATCAAGAACACACATATATTCATGAAAACATAATAGGTTCAGATCTGAAATCATGGCACACAGGCCCTAGTGACAAGCATTAAGCATAGCAAAGTCATAGCAACATCAATCTCAGAACATAGTGGATACTAGGGATCAAACCCTAACAAAACTAACTTGATTACATGGTAAATCTCATCCAACCCATCACCATCTAGCAAGCCTATGATGGAATTACTCACGCACGGCGGTGAGCATCATGAAATTGGTGATGGAGGATGGTTGATGATGACGACGGCGATGAATCCCCCTATCCGGAGCCCCGAACGGACTCCAGATCAGCCCTCCCGAGAGAGATTAGGGCTTGGCGGCGGCTCCGTGTCGTAGAACGCGATGAAACTATCTCTCTAATTTTTTTTATCCGCGAGACGGTATATATGGAGTTGGAGTTGAGGTCGGCGGAGCCTCATGGGGCCCACGAGATAGGGGGCGCGCCCTATAGGGGGGCGCGCCCCCCTGTCTCGTGGACAGGGTGTGGGCCCCCTGGTGTATTTCTTTCGCCCAGAAATTCCTATTAATTCCAAAAAGTGTCTCCATGGATTTCCAGGACATTTCGAGAACTTTTCTTTTCTACACATAAAACAACATCATGGCAGTTCTGCTGAAAACAGCGTCAGTCCGGGTTAGTCTCATTCAAATCATGCAAGTTAGAGTCCAGAACTGCCATGATGTTGTTTTATGTGTAGAAAAGAAAAGTTCTCGGAATGTCCTGGAAAT
>NC_057807.1:626247706-626264774 GCF_018294505.1 Triticum aestivum
ATAGGGCGCGCCCCCTATCTCGTGGGCCCCCTGGACCTCCTCCGACATCAACTCCAACTCCATATATACTGTCTCGCGGAGAAAAAAATCAAAGAGAAAAGTTTCATCGCGTTTTACGACACGGAGCCGCCGCAAGCCCTAATCTCTCTCGGGAGGGCTGATCTGGAGTCCGTTCGGGGCTCTGGAGAGGGGGATTCGTCGCCGTCGTCATCATCAACCATCCTCCATCACCAATTTCATGATGCTCACCGCCGTGCGTGAGTAATTCCATCGTAGGCTTGCTGGACGATGATGGGTTGGATGAGATTTATCATGTAATCAAGTTAGTTTTGTTAGGGCTTGATCCCTAGTATCCACTATGTTTTGAGATTGATGTTGCTATGACTTTGCTATGCTTAATGCTTGTCACTAGGGCCCGAGTGCCATGATTTCATATCTGAACCTATTATGTTTTCATCAATATATGTGTGTTCTTGATCCTATCTTGCAAGTCTATAGTCACCTATTATGTGTTATGACCCGACAACCCCGAAGTGACAATAATCGGGATACTTCTCGATGATGACCGTAGTTTGAGGAGTTCATGTATTCACCATGTGTTAATGCTTTGGTCCGGTTCTCTATTAGAAGGAGGCCTTAATATCCCTTAGTTTCCGCTAGGACCCCGCTGCCACGGGAGGGTAGGACAAAAGATGTCATGCAAGTTCTTTTCCATAAGCACGTATGACTATTTACGGAATACGTGCCTACATTACATTGATGAACTGGAGCTAGTTCCATATCACCCTATGTTATAACTATTGCATGAGGAATCACATCCGGCATAATTATCCATCACTGATCCATTGCCTACGAGCTTTTCATATATTGTTCTTCGCTTATTTACTTTTCCGTTGCTACTGTTACAACTACTACAAAAACCCAAAAACATTTATCTTTACTGTTGCTACTATTATCATTACTATCATACCACTTTTGCTACTAAATACTTTGATGCAGATACTAAGTTATCCAGGTGTGGTTGAATTGAAAACTCAACTGCTAATACTCAAGAATATTCTTTGGCTCCCCTTGTGTCGAATTAATAAATTTGGGTTGAATACTCTACCCTCGAAAGCTGTTGCGATCCCCTATACGTGTGGGTTATCAAAACTAATTTCTGGCGCCGTTTCTGGGGAGCATAGCTCTATTCTCTAAGTCACTTGGGATTTATATCTGTTGATCACTATGAAGAACTTGAAAGACGCAAAGACCAAGATTTTGCCCTCAACTACGAGGGAAGGTAAGGAACTACCATCTAGCTCTGCACTAGATTCTCCTTCCGTTATTAGTAAGCTTACGACACCTAAACATACTACTGCTATGAATTCTGATATGTCGCATGTTATCGATGATGCCACTTCTGCTTTGCATGATACTTATGATGAAACTACTTCTGTGCGTGATACTACTTTGCCATTAGGTGAATTTCAAGATGAACAACTTGCCAGAGTTAGGGGGGATGAAAATATTGAAGAACCTATTATTGATGATAGTGATGATGAACGTTCCCCCAATGATTATGTATTACCTCTTGTTCCTAAGGGTTATGTTATGAATGAAGCAGCTGCTATGGAAATTCTTGCTTGCAATGATAGAAATGATCTTAAGAAATTATTAGCTAAATGGAAGCAGCGGTCTCTTAATGCTAGAATGAAACCCGATCCTACTTTTGCTACTTCACCTATCTATGTTACTGATAAGGATTATGAATTCTCTGTTGATCCTGATATTATTACTTTAGTTGAATCTGATCCTTTTTATGGCCTTGAATCTGCTGTTGTGGCACATCTTACCAAGTTGAATGATATAGCCACCCTGTTTACTCATGATGAGAAGTCTCGCTATTTATACATCCTTAAGATTTTCCCGTTCTCATTAAAGGGTGATGCTAAGACTTGGTATAATTCTCTTGCTCCTGGTTGTGTGCGTAGTCCCCAGGATATGATTTATTACTTCTCTGCTAAATATTTCCCTGCTCATAAGAAACAAGCTGCCTTGCGGGAAATATATAATTTTGTGCAAATCAAAGAAGAGAGTCTCCCACAAGCTTGGTAGAGGCTTCTCCGGTTACTTAATGCTTTGTCTGATCATCCTCTTAAGAAAAATGAAATACTTGATATCCTTTATAATGGACTAACCGATGCTTCCAAGGACCACTTGGATAGTTGTGCTGGTTGTGTTTTCAAGGAAAGAACAGTCGACGAAGCTGAAATATTATTGAATAATATGTTGACTAATGAAAATAATTGAACTCTTCCTGAGCCAGTTCCTGAAGTAATTCCTGAACCAATTGACCCAACCCCTGAGCCTATTCCTAAACCCACTCCGAAGAAGAGAGGTGTTTTATTTCTCAGTCCTGAAGATATGCAAGAGGCAAAGAAGTCAATGAAAGAAAAAGGTATTAAAGCTGAAGATGTTAAGAATTTACCACCTATTGAAGAAATACATGGTCTTAATTTACCGCCTGAAGAACCACATTGTCTTGATAACCTGACACATGTAGTAAAGGTAAATTCTCTCTATAGATATGATAAAGTTGAAATACCCTCTACTAAATTTCATAGACCATGCTTAGATGAATTTGATGACTTTATGGATAGACAAGAAAGTTTTAATGCTTATGTTGGTAGAGAGTTAAAGAATAATGCTTTCGAGATAGGACGCGTAGGTGATAATCTGGCTAGAGTTAAAGATGAACTTCACCGCGTTAGCAAATATGCTTCTATGGTTGCTACTCAAGCTGAGCAAGTACTCAACGCTCAAAATGATTTGCTTGATGAATTGAATAATAAAAATGACTTTGTTGTTAGAGTGGCTACTAGAACTGGTAGGATGACTCAGGAACCTTTGTATCCTGAAGGCCACCCTAAGAGAATCGAGCAAGATTCTCAGAGAAATAATTTAGAGGCACCTAGTTCTTCTAAGAAGAAGAAAAAGAAAAATGATAGAATGTTGCATGCTTCTAGTGAACCTAATGCAGAAATACTTGAGAATCCCAATGATACTTCTATCTCTGATGCTGAAACACAATCCGGAGATGAACATGAACCTGATGATAATGCTAATAATGATGTTCATGTAGATGCTCAACCTAGTAATAACAATGATGTAGAGATTGAACCTGCGGTTGGTCTTGATAACCCACAATCAAGAAACCAACGTTATGATAAGAGAGATTTTGTTGCTAGGAAGCACGGTAAGGAAAGAGAACCATGGGTTCAGAAACCCATGCCCTTTGCTCCTAAGCCATCCAAGTCAAAGGATGATGAGGATTTTGAGCGTTTTGCTCAAATTATTAGACCTATTTTCTTGTGTATGCGCTTAACTGATATGCTTAAAGTATATCCTTATGCTAAGTATATGAAGGATATCATCGCAAATAGAAGAAAGATACCGGAAGCTGAAATTTCCACCATGCTTGCTAATTACACTTTTAAGGGTGGAATACCAAAGAAACTTGGAGATTCGGGTGTTCCAACTATACCATGCTCCATTAAAAGAATTTATGTTAGAACTGTTTTATGTGATCTTGGAGCCGGTGTTAGTGTTATGCCTCTCTCTTTATATCGTAGACTTGAATTGAATAAGTTGACACCTACTGAAATATCTTTGCATATGGCTGATAAATCAACTGCTATACCTATCAGTATTTGTGAGGATGTGCCTGTTGTGGTTGCAAATGTCACTATCTTAACGGACTTTGTTATTCTTGATATTCCCAAGGACGATAGTATGTCTATTATCCATGGTAGACCTTTTCTTAATACTGCAGGGGCTGTTATTGATTGCAACAAAGGCAATGTCACTTTTCATGTTAATGGCAATGAGCATATGGTACACTTTCCGAGGAAACAATCTCAAGTTCATAGCATCAATTCTATTGAAAAAGTTCCAACTATCATTTTTGGAGGTTTTGAATTTCCTCTCCCTACTGTCAAGAAAAAGTATGATATTCTTATTGTTGGGGATTTTCATATCTCCGTTGAGGTAACTTAGTGTTATTCAAAATTTCTCTGGTTCCGTGTTATTCAGAATGAGTTTGTTAACAAGACTTGATCAACCTTGTTAGCGGGTTCATTTTGACGATCTCGAGATGGATGAAACTAGAAGGCACAACCTTCTGTACCCTCTTTTTACTTTTTGGTTTTTAGAATAAATAAAGCAAAAATAGTATTATCCGTCTATTTTCTGAATTATCTGTGCATTAAAAATAGTCCGAAAATAAAAGTGCTCCAAATGCCCTGCAAATTTAGTATGATTTTTTCTGGAATATTTGAGGATTTTAGGCACTGAAACTACTGCAGGAGGGGCAAGCACCAGGCCACGAGAGAGGAGGGTGCCCCCCTATAGGGCGCGCCCCCTGTCTCGTGGGCCCCTGGTGGCTCCCCTCCACTTATGCCAGCACCCACACACTTCATCTTCTACCCAAAAAAATCCCCATCCAGCTCAAGCACGAGTTCTAGCTCGTTTTGCTGCGATTTTCGATCTCTTAGCTCAAAGCTTCATTCACAAAACTGCTTTGGGAGATTGTTGCTTGGTATGTGAAACCTCCATTGGTCCAATTAGTTTTTGTTCTAGTGCTTTATTCATTGCAAATCCTTGCTGTCTTGGTGACCCTGTTCTTGAGCTTGCATGTTAAATTTTTGAGGTCCCAAGCAATTCCAATGCATGATATGGGCTCTAGGCACTTGTAGGAGTAGTTGCTATCAATCTTGTTTAGTTTTATGCACTTTTATTTTGAAGTTACTAAAATTTCAGAAAATGTTGAGGAAACTTTTGAGGGGCTCTTCTAGCCAAAGCTCCCGGGAAAAACGAGCTAAAGAGAAGGAAAAAGCCAAGTATAATCTTCCTCGCTTAGCGGAAGTACGACCTTGTGAATGGCCATGTGATGATTTCTTGAGAGAGGCTGGAATTCATGAAGACTTTTATGATTTAATCGAGACTGCAGGCCTCACCGGTTTCATCAACGACCGAATCAATCAGTATCTCTTACTCACCAATACTTTCGTGCAAAGCTTTTATTTTTATCCTAAGAAGTCACCGCCTGAAGTATCATTTTATTTATATGACGAGTTCAAAGAAATGTCTTTATGTCATTTTTGCGCGGTATGTAGGATACCTTATGAGGAAGAACTAGAGGAACCCCATCGTGAAGATGTGGCTGGCTTTGTTAATATTATTGCTGTAGAAGAGCCAAAGAAGGGTTCCGAAGCAAAAGTCTCTAGCATACACTTTCCTGTTTTACGCTACTTTGCCATATTTGCTAGTAGATGCTTAATTGGTCGTGGGAATAGGGGAAACTTGAGTGTTCCTGATATTATCATTCTTCAACATGCTTTGCTTGGAGACAATAGTTTTAATATGGGCGTCGTCGTTGCTAAACGGCTAGCCCTTAATCGTACAAAAGGCCCCATATTTGGAGGTATCTATGTTGCACGTGTTGCTAGACATTTTCAGATACCCATTAGGCACCATGAGGAAAAGGAGACAATATTGCCTCCTCACATTCTAGATTACAAGAGCATGGTAGCACATAAGTTTATTGTTGACAACGAAGATAGGATGCTCTTGTATAAACTTAGATTCAATAAGAAACACTTTGAGATTATTATTTTGCCTGCGCCTCTGTTGTTTGATTTGCTTGCAGAAAAATTTCTTGTCACACCGGAGGCGGTGAACAATCATTGAGCTCAAGCTTTTACTCCAGAACCTAAACCTGAACCGGAACCTGAGTTAGGCCCTTATCGTGCATCATCTGTCCAGTGGGACCCAGAGATGACCAGCCAGTGGTATCCTGATTACACCTCCCAGTACACCGGGGAGAGTAGTGGCGGTCCTTGGTACTAAACAAACTTAGGCCAAAAGCCTAAGCTTGGGGGAGTACGTATTTCTCACCGACTTTACATTCATGTTCACACACTAGTCGTCGGTGCTCATACTCTTTCATTGTATTATCCATGCTAGTTTAAATTCCTTTTTCTAGTTTTCTTCTTGTGTGTCTGATAAACCTTGAGAAAAAACAAAAAAATTAGTTAGTTTAGTTCCCTTGCCTGTAGTAGAAACTAAAATGAAAAAACCAAAAAGATTTCTCGTTCTTCTTTTACCTGTTGGGAGCTTTCCCGTGTAAATAGTTTTATTTTCTTTTCTTTCCTTTGGGGGTCGAGAAGACCATATTGAAAATTCTTAGTGGCTCTCATATGCATGATTATTTATTTAATTTAGAGCCCACATTACTTGTCTTCTCTCTTGAGTTGAATGCTTGCAGATTCCAGCTTAGTCCAATGCACGTACACTCTTATTATTATACACATCGTTTGGTCGTGCGAGTGAAAGGCAATAATGACGATATATGATGGACTTATTGGGATGAGAAAAGCTGGTATGAACTCGACCTCTCTTGTTTTTGTAAATATGATGAGTTCATCGTTCCTGAGTCAGCTATTATGAAGTAAACTTATTTGCAATGACATTTAGAGATTATAGTTACTTGTGCCATGCTTGATTATCTATGAGTTATAATGGTTTACCTTGCGTGCCAACATGCTATTAGAATGATTATGATGTGGTATGATGGGATGGTATCCTCCTTTGAGTGAATTGAGTGACTCGACTTGGCACATGTTCACGCATGTAGTTGAATGAAATCAACATAGCCTTCACGATATTTATGTTCATGGTGGATTATATCCTACTCATGCTTGTACTCGGTGTGAATTAATTTTAATGCATGCTTACGACTATTGTCGCTCTCTCAGTTGGTCGCTTCCCAGTCTTTTGCTAGCCTACACCTGTACTAAGCAGGAATACTGCTTGTGCATCCAAACTCCTTAAACCCCAAAGTTGTTCCATATGAGTCCACTATACCTACCTATATGCGGTATTTACCTGCCGTTCCAAGTAAATTTGTATGTGCCAAACTCCAAACCTTCAAATGAAATTCTGTTTCGTATGCTCGAGCAGCTCATGTAACAACTAGGGCTGCCTATATCTTCCAAGCTAGGTTGGTTATTCTCAGAGGAGTGGACTCCGCTCCTCATTCACGAGAAAGGGCCGGTAACCGGGATGCCCAGTCCCATGATCCAAAAAGATCAAAGCAAATCAAAATAATTAAACAAAACTCCCCCAGGGCTGTTGTATGTTGGAGGCACTCATTGTTTCGAGCAAGCCATGGATTGATGCTTGTTGGTGGTTGGGGGAGTATAAACCTTTACCATTCTGTTTGGGAACTACCTATAATGCATTTAGTATGGAAGATACAGTCATCTCATAGGTGTTGCGTTGACAGCGAAAGTATGCCGCTCAAAATGTTATTCAATCTCTATTTTTAAAATCGAGCTCTGGCACCTCTACAAATCCCTGCTTCCCTCTACGAAGGGCCTATCTATTTACTTTTATGTTGAGTCATCATCCTTCTTATTAAAAGCACCCGCTGGAGAGCACACTGTCATTTGCATTCATTATTATTGGTTCATATTGTGTATGACTTGACTGGATCTCTTTTACCATGAATTACAATATTTAGTCAGTCCTTGATCTTAAAAGGTGCTCTGCATTTGTGTTTTGCGGTCTCAGAAAGGGCTAGCGAGATACCATTTTGTTATATCATGTTATGATTGTTTTGAGAAAGTGTTGTCATTCGAGTTTTTTATTATGGCTCGCTAGCTGATTTTGCTATTGATATGAGTAATTGTGAGACCTATGTGTTATTGTGAGTATGGTTAGTTTGTAATATTTGCTGAACCTTGAATGCTGGCTTTTTGTGTTTACAACAACAAGAGCAAACAGAGTTTGTAAAAGTTTTTCTTTATCACTTTCAGTTTATCAACTGAATTGCTTGAGGACAAGCAAAGGTTTAAGCTTGGGGGAGTTGATACGTCTCCAACGTATCTACTTTTCCAAACACTTTTGCCCTTGTTTTGGACTCTAACTTGCATGATTTGAATGAAACTAACTCGGACTGACGCTGTTTTCAGCAGAACTACCATGATGTTGTTTTATGTGTAGAAAAGAAAAGTTCTTGGAATGACCTGCAAATCCATGGAGACACTTTTTAGATTTAATAAGATTTTTTGGCGAAAGAATCAAGGCCAGTGGGCCCCCTGGACCTCCTCCGACCTCAACTCCAACTCCATATATACCGTCTCGCGGAGAAAAAAATTAGAGAGAAAAGTTTCATCGCGTTTTACGACACGGAGCCGCCGCCAAGCCCTAATCTCTCTCGGCAGGGCTGATCTGGAGTCCGTTCGGGGCTCCGAAGAGGGGGATTCGTCGCCGTCATCATCATCAACCATCCTCCATCACCAATTTCATGATGCTCACCATTGTGCGTGAGTAATTCCATTGTAGGCTTGCTGGACGGTGATGGGTTGGATGAGATTTACCATGTAATCAAGTTAGTTTTGTTAGGGTTTGATCCCTAGTATCCACTATGTTTTGAGATTGATGTTGCTATGACTTTGCTATGCTTAATGCTTGTCAGTAGGGCCCGAGTGCCATGATTTCAGATCTGAACCTATTATGTTTTCATCAATATATGTGTGTACTTGATCCTATCTTGCAAGTCTATAGTCACCTATTATGTGTTATGACCCGACAACCCCGAAGTGATAATAATCGGGATACTTCTCGATGATGACCGTAGTTTGAGGAGTTCATGTATTCACCATGTGTTAATGCTTTGGTCCGGTTCTCTATTAGAAGGAGGCCTTAATATCCCTTAGTTTCCGCTAGGACCCCGCTGCCACGGGAGGGTAGGACAAAAGATGTCATGCAAGTTCTTTTCCATAAGCACGTATGACTATTTACGGAATACATGCCTACATTACATTGATGAACTGGAGCTAGTTCCATATCACCCTATGTTATAACTATTGCATGAGGAATCGCATCCGGCATAATTATCCATCACTGATCCATTGCCTATGAGCTTTTCATATATTGTTCTTCGCTTATTAACTTTTCCGTTGCTACTGTTACAACTACTACAAAAACCCAAAAACATTTATCTTTACTGTTGCTACTGTTACCATTACTATCATACCACTTTTGCTACTAAATACTTTGCTGCAGATACTAAGTTATCCAGGTGTGGTTGATTTGACAACTCAACTGCTAATACTCAAGAATATTATTTGGCTCCCCTTGTGTCGAATCAATAAATTTGGGTTGAGTACTCTACCCTCGAAAGCTATTGCGATCCCCTATACTTGTGGGTTATCAATCACCTGATTGTGTTTCAGCATCTGAGATAGAAGTATTATTAGGATTCTCAGGTGTTTCTACATTAGGTTCACTAGAAGTTTGCAAAGTCCTATCATTCTTCTTTTTCTTCTTCTTAGAAGAACTAGGAGCATCTAGATTATTATTCTGAGAATCTTGCTCGATTCTCTTAGGGTGGCCTTCAGGATACAAAGGTTCCTGAGTCATTCTACCAGTTCTAGTAGCCACTCTAACAGCAAAGTCATTTTTATTATTTAATTCAGCAAGCAATTCATTCTGAGCCTTAAGTACTTGTTCAGCTTGAGTAGCAATCATGGAAGCATGTTTACTAGTGAGTTTAAGTTCACCTTTAACTCTAGCTACATAATCATTCAAGCGTACTATTGTATAAGCATTATTCTTCAATTGTCTACTAACGTAATCATTGAAATTTGCTTGTCTATTCATGAAATCATCAAATTCATCTAAGCAAGGGCTATGAAATTTAGTAGATGGGATTTCATCTTTATCATATCTATAGAGAGAATTTACCTTTACTACCTGTGTCGGGTTATCAAGACAATGCGTTTCTTCAATAGGCGGTATATTAAGACCATGTATTTCTTCAATAGGAGGTAAATTCTTAACATCTTCAGCTTTAATACCTTTTTCTTTCATTGATTTCTTTGCCTCTTGCATATCTTCAGGACTGAGAAATAGAACACCTCTCTTCTTTGGAGTGGGTTTAGGAATAGGCTCAGGAGTTTGCTCAATTGGTTTAGGAATTTCCTCAGGAATTGGCTCAGGGAGAGTCCAATTATTTTCATTAGTCAACATATTATTCAATAGTAACTCAGCTTCTTCGACTGTTCTTTCCCTGAAAACACAACCAGCACAACTATCCAAGTAGTCCTTGGAAGCATCGGTTAGTCCATTATAAAAGATATCAAGTATTTCATTTTTCTTCGGAGGATGATCAGGCAAAGCATTAAGTAACCGGAGAAGCCTCCCCCAAGCTTGTGGGAGACTCTCTTCTTTGATTTGCACAAAGTTATATATTTCCCGCAAGGAAGCTTGTTTCTTATGAGCAGAGAAATATTTAGCAGAGAAGTAATAAATCATATCCTCGAGACTACGCACACAACTAGGAGCAAGAGAACTATACCAAGTCTTAGCATCACCCTTTAATGAGAGCAGAAATATCTTAAGGACATAAAAGTAGCAAGATTTATCATCATGAGTAAATAGGGTAGCTATATCATTCAATTTGGTAAGATGTGCAACAACAGTTTTAGATTCAAGGCCATAAAAAGGATCGGATTCTACCAAAGTAATAATCTCAGGATCAACAGAGAATTCATAATCCTTATCAGTAACACAGATAGGTGAAGTAGCAAAAGCAGGGTCAGGTTTCATTCTAGCATTAAGAGACTGCTACTTCTATTTAGCTAATAATTTCTTAAGATCATATTTATCTTCGCGGGCAAAAATAGCTTCAGCAGCTTCTTTATTCATAACATAACCCTCAGGAACAACAGGCAATACATAATCATTGTAAGAATTTTCATCATCACTATCATCAATAATAGCATCTTCAATATTTTTATTCCCCCTAACTCTAGCAAGTTGTTCATCAAGAAATTCACCTAATGGCACAGTAGTATCACGCACAGAAGTAGTTTCATCATAAGTATCATGCAAAGCAGAACTGGCATCATCGATAACATGCGACATATCAGAATTCATAGCAGTAGCAGGTTTAGGTGTCGCAAGCTTATTAATAATAGAAGGAGAATCTAGTGCAGAGCTAGATGGCAGATCCTTACCTCCCCTCGTAGTTGAGGGCAAAATTTTTGTTTTAGAGTCTTTCAAATTCTTCATATTGATCAATAGATATAAATCCCAAGTGACTCAGAGAATAGAGCTATGCTCCCCGGCAACGGCGCCAGAAATTAGTCTTGATAACCCACAAGTGTAGGGGATCGCAACAGCTTTCGAGGGTAAAGTATTCATCCCAAATTTATTAATTCAACACAAGGGGAGCCAAAGAATATTCTTGAGTATTAGCAGTTGAGTTGTCAATTCAACCACACCTGGATAACTTAGTATCTGCAGCAAAGTATTTAGTAGCAAAGTAGTATGATAGTAATGGTAATGGTGGTAAAGGTAAAGGTAATAGTTTTTGGGTTTTTGTAGCAGCTGTAACAGTAGCAACGGAAAAGTAAATAAGCGAAGAACAATATGTGAAAAGCTCGTAGGCAATGGATCAGTGATGGATAATTATGCCGGATGCGATTCCTCATGTAATAGCTATAACATAAGGTGATACAGAACTAGCTCCAATTCATCAATGTAATGTAGGCATGTATTCCGTAAATAGTCATACGTGCTTATGGAAAAGAACTTGCATGACATCTTTTGTCCTACCCTCCCGTGGCAGCGGGGTCCTAGTGGAAACTAAGGGATATTAAGGCCTCCTTTTAATAGAGAAACGGACCAAAGCATTAACATATAGTGAATACATGAACTCCTCAAACTACGGTCATCACCGAGAAGTATCCCGATTATTGTCACTTCAGGGTTGTCGGATCATAACACATAATAGGTGACTATAGACTTGCAAGATAGGATCAAGAACACACATATATTCATGAAAACATAATAGGTTCAGATCTGAAATCATGGCACTCGGGCCCTAGTGACAAGCATTAAGCATAGCAAAGTCATAGCAACATCAATCTCAGAACATAGTGGATACTAGGGATCAAACCCTAACAAAACTAACTTGATTACATGGTAAATCTCATCCAACCCATCACCATCTAGCAAGCCTATGATGGAATTACTCACGCACGGCGGTGAGCATCATGAAATTGGTGATGGAGGATGGTTGATGATGACGACGGCGACGAATCCCCCTATCCGGAGCCCCGAACGGACTCCAGATCAGCCCTCCCGAGAAAGATTAGGGCTTGGTGGCGGCTCCGTGTCGTAGAACGCGATGAAACTATCTCTCTGATTTTTTTCTCCGCGAGATGGTATATATGGAGTTGGAGTTGAGGTCGGCGGAGCCTCATGGGGCCCACGAGATAGGGGGCGCGCCCCCCTGTCTCGTGGACAGGGTGTGGGCCCCCTGGTGTATTTCCTTCACCCAAAAAATCTTATTAATTCCAAAAAGTGCCTCCGTGGATTTCCAGGACATTCCGAGAACTTTTCTTTTCTACACATAAAAGAACATCATGGCAGTTCTGCTGAAAACAGCGTCAGTCTGAGTTAGTTTCATTCAAATCATGCAAGTTAGAGTCCAAAACAAGGGCAAAAGTGTTTGGAAAAGTAGATACGTTGGAGACGTATCAGGGAGGTGGTTGATGATGGCGACGACGTTGGGTACGAGCGCGGCGGCTGGGAATCGACGAAGGTGGCGACGAAGGTTGCGTACGGGGGCCACTCCAGATCAGGGAGGAGAGCGAGGGGGGAAACTGGGGCTAGGGTTCGGAGGGGGGTCGCTGCGATGTTCTTATCCACCCAGAGGACCGCGGGATGCCCGACACGGCGATTGCAACGGCCACGGTGGGGGTGGATGCGTGCCACGCCATGGCCTCTGTCTCCTGTACCGGGAGGTGGAGGAAAAGCCAGTTAGGCTGGTCCAAAAGCACTATGGTCATCAATGACCCAGTTGCACAGCAGTTTAGTAAGGCCATTTTCCATTTTCCCTTTTACGTATTTCAGTTAGCCACTCTTTGTATTTATTTGAGTGACAAAATTCAATTTAGTTAAACTTTAAATCTGGCACTTAATTCGAGAACAACATTGTTGTGTTGCATAAAAAGTTTTAGAACCAACGGAATTGTTCAAGCATTTTTAGAAATTGAATAGGTCAACTAATATGCTGCTGGGCCACTTTATATTTTCCTAGAGATTAAAGGGAGAGCCAAATGGTGTTGGTTGCCACATGATAATTACCTAGTGAATATTTGCAACCCAACAAACATTTTTGTTTTGACATTTGAAAACTTTATTTGTTTGACTTTATTTTGAATTTGAATTTGGACCGGATTCGAACCAACGCAAGTTTGACAACAGTAATCATGATGATGTGGCATCATTAGCAGGGAATTACTGTAGCTTAATTATCTAGGCGTCATAGAGGCCGCGGTGAAAATCCCAGCGGGAAGGATAGAGGTGGCGGAGCAGAGGACGAGCCGGCCACGACGACGGCCTGCGGCATCAGCCCCGTGCACTACAAGAAATATGTCAACTTGTGACCTTCTGTCAGTGACCCTGAAAGAATTGGTCATAAATCTACGACCATTTGAGACCAATTGGTCAAAAGCTGTTTGGGAGGGACAATATTGTTCACTCCCCCTATTTTTACCCAATTGCGACCAACTTAAAAGGTCATATTTTCTAATTTGTATTGCCTCAAAATAGTTGGACGTCCACGTCAACAGTTTTGCTTATGTGTTATGTCCATGTGTCGGTCACCTCGACAGTTTCACCTACGTGTCATGTCCACGTGTCAACCCACACCGACCTGACAAGCAAGCCCCACCACAGACCTGACAAGCAGGTCCCACCACTGATCAAATGACATGTGGGACCCATCAACCACCAACATGACATATGGGCACCACCAAATTGACATGCAGGACCCACACCGACCTGACAAGCAGGCCCCACCACTGACTTGACGAGCAGGCCCCACCACTGACCTGACGAGCGGGGCACATAGTGCAAGGCTTGAACCAGAAAACTACATAGTAAAAGAAATATGAGGTTGTGGGAATCGAACCAACGCCCTCCTCCACCTGCTAGCAGTTCCATACCACTACACCACCCGACTTTAGCTGACACACGGTAAGAGGAAAGTCTTTTGTAGTCTCACTGTCCGCGTTGGGCCAAAGCCCATTTCCGAAAATGGGATCTCCTATACCGCGCGCTCTCCTACTCTCCTCTCCTTTGGGAAGGCCCATATACGGCGCCCTATTTACTTAATGTATATTTGAAAAAAATGATTGTGTACTAAAAAATGTTATATAAAGTTTTTAAAAATGTTTGTGCATTCAAAAAATCATTCAGAACTTTTTAGAAAATATTAAGAAAATTGAAAAAAAATGGTTAATTACAAAAAATGTCAATTAATAAAATTCTTAGGGATTCAAAAAATGTTTGTGAATTCAAAAAATCATTCAGAACTTTTTAGAAAATGTTCACAAAATTGAAAAAAATTAGTTAATTACAAAAAATATCAACTAATAAAATGCTTAGGGATTCAAAACAAGTTCATGCATTCCAAAAATATTCATCAAACTCCAAAAATGTTCATGAATTTCAAAAAGGTTTCCCAATTTTTTGATTTTTGTTTTGAATTTTTCATGCCCGTTGCAAAATGCGGTCAAAACGGCGGGCATTACCGTTCCTAGCTAGTGGTTCAATCTTGGAAAACTTTTGATGTTTCTATGATTAAATAGATACTTATGTACCTAGAAATGATTTTTGGAAAAAATAAATAGCAAACTATGAGGCAGCTGAAATTTGACCTGCTTCCTACTAAATCGGCGGAAATTTGTCTTTTTCACCAGAGGTGGATCAAAACTTTTGACACCCAACCATTTTGTAATTGTGCATTAAAAATGGCCTAGTATTTTATAAAATTGATTTGGTCCAATTTTGCAACAAATATATGGTAGGTCCTTCACAAAAAAACTCATTTCAGGCACTTGGAAAATGAAAAATCCCTTAGGCAACATTGTTTGGAATTCCAAGATGCCCCCTTGTGCACGGTATGAGATAATTTGAACAAACTATGCCATGAGTGTGGCCATAAGATTGATCATTTGGCTTTAAAGCCATGAATCTTCACGTGTGATAGCTCGTTTCTGAGAACACTTTTTTAAAATAATTGCCGTAATACAAGTTTATTATTTTTCCTGGGAACTTGGCCACATATAATGACGCAATGCGAAGGTTCCCATTTTTTTAATTTTTTTTGAATTTTTTATGCCCGTTTCAAAATGCGGTCAAAACGGCGGGAATGACCATTCCTAGCTAGTGCTTGAATCTTGGAATTTTTTTGGTGTTTCTCTGATTAAATAGATACTTATGTACCTAGAAATGATTTTTGGAAAAAATAAAGAGCAAACTACGAGGCAGCTACAGTTCAAATTTGACCCGCTTCCAACTAAACCGGCGGGAATTTGTCTTTTTCACCAGAGGTGGATCAAAACTTTTTACACCCAACAATTTGGTCAATTGTGCATTAAATATGGCCTAGTATTTTAGAAAAATGGTTTGTTCCAATCTTTTGACAATTATATGGTAGGTCCTTCACAAAAAAACCTCATTTGGGGCACTCGAAAAATGAAAAATAAATTTTCTGTGCAAAGAAAATGAAAACTTCCTTAGGCAACATTGTTTGCCATTCCAATATGCACCCTTGTGCACAATATGAGATCATTTTAACAAACTATGCCATGAATGTGGCCATAAGATTGATCATTTGGCTTGAAAGCCATTAATCTTCACGCATGATAGCTCATTTCTGAGAACACTTTTTTAAATAATTACCGTATTACAAGTTTATTATTTTTTCTGGAAACTTGGTCACATATAATGACACGATGTGAAGGTTTTACAATTTTTTGATTTTTTATGAATTTTTTATACCCGTTTCAAAATGCGGTCAAAACGGCGGGAATGACCGTTCCTACCTAGTGGTTGAATCTTGGAATTTTTTGGTGTTTCTCTGATTAAATAGATACTTATGTACCTAGAAATGATTTTTGGAAAAAATAAATAGCAAACTATGAGGCAGTTGCAGTTCAAATTTGACCCGCTTCCAACTGAATGAGCGGAAGTTTGTCTTTTTCACCAGAGGTGGATCAAAACTTTTGACACCCAACTATTTGGTTAATTGTGCATTAAACATGGCCTAGTATTTTATAAAATTGATTTGGTCCAATTTTGCAACAATTATTTGATAGGTCCTTAAAAAAACTCATTTTTGGCCACTCAAAAAAATGGAAAATGGTTTTTTCGTCCAAAGAAAATGAAAACTTCCTTAGGCAACATTGTTTGCTATTCCAAAATGCACCCTTTTACGCAATATGAGATCATTTTTTGAATTTTACATGTGAAAAAGTAGAAAAAAAGAATGCTCGGGGATTCTTCTTTGAAACATTAATTGTCTTTTTGATGAGAGGTGAATCAAAAGCATTTTACATTTTAAGATTTGGTCAACTGTACATAAAATGTTGTCTTATAGTTTTGGAAAATGGTGTGGTGCCATTTTGAAAGAAATATTTGGTAGATTCTTCACAAAAAAGGAATTTTGTCACTCCAAAAATAGAAAATGATTTCCCCCCCTAAAAACTCATTTCTCATAACACTTTTTAAAGATAATTGTCTTATTCCAATTTCAAGTTTGTTAGTTTTCCTAAAAAACTAGGTCACATTTGCTGACACAATGAGAATGTTTTTATTTTTTTGAATTCTCGTATCATAAAACTGTTTATATGATTCAACATCTTATTTTTAATTGATTAAGACCAATTTAGATGGTCATAACGTGTACTGGGCTCTGATGGTCCATGAGCATGTCACGCGGATCGTGCCTTCAGCGTCGTCGGATGCTCCTCTCCAGATCCAGATCCGACGGCTGCCCTTTCTCCCTCACCCCCTCTTTGTCTAAAAAAAAGGAAACTCCCTCCCGCACGCGAACCCTAGCGTCGTCTCCCAACCCCGCTCCAGATCCAGATCCGCCACCCCTCTCCCTCTCCCCTCGCCGCCTCGCCTCCCCTTTCCCTCTCCCCTCGCCGCCGCACCACCC